>NW_011494787.1:4072213-4092510 GCF_000754665.1 Bison bison bison
TCTCTGCTTTTGAATATGCTATCTAGGTTGGTCATAACCTTCCTTCCAAGGAGTAAGCGTCTTTTAATTTCATGGCTGCAGTCACCATCTGCAGTGATTTTGGAGCCCCCCAAAATAAAGTCTCTCACTGTTTCCACTGTTTCCCCATCTATTTCCCATGAAGTGATGGGACTGGATGCCATGATCTTCATTTTCTGAATGTTGAGCTTTAAGCCAACTTTTCCACTCTCCACTTTCACTTTCATCAAGAGGCTTTTTAGTTTCTCTTCACTTTCTGCCATAAGGGTGGTGTCATCTGCATATCTGAGGTTATTGATATTTCTCCCGGCAATCTTGATTCCACCTTGTGTTTCTTCCAGTCCAGCGTTTCTCATGATGTACTCTGCATATAAGTTAAATAAACAGGGTGACAATATACAGCCTTGACGTACTCCTTTTCCTATTTGGGACCAGTCTGTTGTTCCATGTCCAGTTCTAACTGTTGCTTTCTGACCTGCATATAGGTTTCTTGAGAGGCAGATCAGGTGGTCTGGTATTCCCATCTCTTTCAGAATTTCCCACAGTTTATTGTGATCCACACAGTCAAAGGCTTTGGCATAGTCAATAAAGCAGAGATAGATGCTTTGCTGGAACTCTCTTGCTTTTCCCATGATCCAGTGGATGTTGGCAATTTGATCTCTGGTTCCTCTGCCTTTTCTAAAACCAGCTTGAACATCAGGAAGTTCACGGTTCACATTAATTTAAGTCAATTCGGCAGCAGTTTCTATCTATTTAAAAATATTTTACTCCTGGATAGCAGTTAGCAGTTGATCACAAGCCTCATATAATAACAATTGTTTAATTGTCTTCTCGGTGTCTGTAAGGTCCAATTCCTCTTAATTCTTGGGAACACTCATGTCATAAATGACATTAGTGAATGCTGAATGGGTTGCCAAGAGCAATGATCATATTGAGCTGTCACCATGAACTAAGAGTTTTATCCAGATCATCTCAGTCCTCACTACAACAAACCTTTTGGGATATTTCCAATACTTTCTTCCACTTTGTAAGTGGGAAAACTGAGGCTTTCAGAGAAGTTTGTTCTTTACATGAGACTATTGCTAGGAAGTGATGGAGCCAAGACATGGATACATAACTGTGTCAAAGTTTTCCAGTTAATTATAGAGATAAGATTGCCTACATTTTATGCTAATAGATCCAAGTATTAAATTGAGTGTTAACTAATCAACATATCACTTTAAAAAATAAAATTGTTCATAATCTGCTACTGCCCATTTGTCACTCAAGTGTTTGCAAAATTTGGGGATAATTTTTCCAAACTCTTACTCTTTTTTCAATTAAAGGCTCTTTTTTAAACCTTTATTTAATATTCAACTTCATATCCACAAAGGTAATGGCTGGTGATATGTCTAACACTTTCGCAATTTTCTTTGGGCGTACAAATCATTAGAATTATCTGGTTAAGCCAGGAGTTTTCAATCTTGGCTGAGCATTAGCATCACTTAGAGAAACTTTTAAAGATCCTGATTCCAAGGCCAAACCTATGGCCAATTACATTAGAATCCCTGTGAGTAACATCCAAGTGATTACAATGAGCACGCAAGGTTGAAACCACTAATTTAAAGAATTCTTCCCTGGACTTTCCCTGTATATTCATTTACCTGTGGCCTGCTCTGGCTTCTGCTCATGGAGCTGAAACTATGTGTTGGCCAATTTAACAACGATTCTCAAAGGCCATCTCATTACCTGACTCTAATATAGAGGTTGAAGAAGCCGAATAGTCTCTTTCCCAGACTTTGTTGAAGATGGAGGAGATATATGATGCAGTTCTGGTCAGTGAAAAGTAAGTGAAGATTTGTTGAGGGCTTCTGGAAAGCCCATACATCTAGGTGTTTTTGATGACTTAGTTGATTCAGGAGATTGTTTTTTTCACTTTTCATCTGAATGTTTATAGTTATCTGAATGTTTCCCTAGATATAGATTGAACACATGACTTGAATCAAAGGTCCTTTGAATGGGAAATCAAGGGAGAATTTTATATCTTATTGATGTAGTCTCTATTTCCTCTTAGATACCTTGGAATCCATGACAAAATTGTCTTACAGAGAAGTAAAAGGCTAAGGAATTGGAGAACCCTAAAATTTTCTTTGAAATTTTGGGGTATTGATGATAAAATGATCACCTCCAACATGCTTGTCAGACATAATTTCCATGTTAGACATACAACATTTACTGAGAGAAATGAAGGGATTATAATAGAGTTTCTATAATATATTGTAATAGAGTTTCTAGCAAACACTGAATCTGAGCCTGTGTATTCATAGTATAAGAATATATATGTGTGTCTGCTAATTTTGTGTAACTTTTTATTGAAGTACAGTGTATAATACATGCTAAAAAAGTACGCATATGGTAAAGAAGAGCTCAGAGAGTTTTCAAAAATGAACACACCTTTATACCTAACACTTGGGTCAAGAAGCAGAACGTATGACTTTCCTGGTGGTCCAGTGGTTAAGACTTCACGCTTCCAGGCAGGGGGGAAGGGTCTGTTTTCTGGTCAGGGAACTAAGATCCTGCATGTCGCACTGCAAGGCCTAAAACAAAACAAAACAAAACGCCAAACAAACAAACAAAACCCAGAAAACAAAAAACACAAAAAAGAAATGGAACGTTCCCAGGACCCTAGTAACCCCCTGTTCTTCCTTCTACTGGCTCCCCTGTCAACAAAGGATGACCACAAGGCTACCATTTCTTTCTGTTGTTTTCTTTTAAACAAATGAATGTGTAGAAGTATAAGGTCACCTCTTCTTTTTCACATACTCTCTTTTGAGATGGGAACGTCAGACCTATTCCAGGGCACATTTAATTATGGAAAAATGAAAAGAAAGAAATAAAATCCAGACCAACAAAGCAAAGATTTAAGTTGGCATCGCTATCCGTATAATTGTGATACCGGCAGACACTCAATAAACATATCAGCATTGTTAAAATGATTTATCAGCCAAATAGTTGAATGTAAAATATTATCAATACAGGTGTCATCATTGATCTTTCTTGGGTCTCACTGCTGAAGAATGGGGCCGCCAGATGATTTCAACAAACAATCCTTGACAGGAAACCAAAGGCAGCAAGGCACAGGGACAGACAGCTGACAAATGCAGTACGAGGCCATTAAAGCATGTGATGAATTTGCCAGGAAAGTATATATTTGTGCAAGAGGTGAGCTCATATCTCCCATAAATTTGTCAGCCGTGACACAGTGTTCTCTGGCTTGGCATGAGTAATGCCTTGCTATTTGCTGCCTTTGTCTGGCAAAAGCTCTATCAGTCACTCCAGGATTATTTACAAAGAAACGTGTCTATCAGTTACAAGGACATGACTTTGCCGCTAAAAGATAACAAAAGAGGAAATCAGGCAGTGGCCTCTCCGCGAGGGATGCGTCTTTTCCAGACAAGCTCTGGACTGGAATGAATCAGATGGACGGCAATTGGCCGGGCTGGCCCTGTGCCTGGCATGACCAGCCTTAGTACATTTATCCACACTGATTAGATTAGAAATTATTAATAGGGGGCTACGGAGTAGAGCAAAAGGTCATTTAGAGTTTAATTCTGTTCTCAGATAACTTCATTTCGGCTGATGGGATTGTTATTGTAGGGGTTTTATATGTTTATAGGAAACAATATACTCAATAATGAAGTCTTGCCTCCTTCTGCAAGGTCAGGAAAGCTATTGTGCAGCTAGATTGAAGTCTTCACAATTGTGTTAATTAAGTAACAGTGATTGGGCTTGGTCTCCTCTTGAAATGCATTTAAGACCCTAAAAGCTGCTGAGAATGTATTCTTTCAATATAAATATATGGGAAGGCAAGTGCGACCAGAAAGCAGCCTGCGATTGAGTAAACAGAAGAGCTGACACGAAGCTTTTACTTAAGGCAGCCAGGAGCCTGGTTGGCAGATGTAACTTCTTGCCACATAAATACAAATATCTTGTCAGTTTAGGATTAAACCTAACAAGTTCCTTTTTCTTTACTCAATTCCTGACCAATCTGAAAGGTGAAGCCATAGAGTTTGATGTTGATGGTACATTATGTCTCATCAGTTATGTTACACCTTCCCAGGCCTGTCTGTTTGGGGTAGATGATCAGTGTGCAGCAATAGCCATGTCCTTCTCAGATAAAGGGCCATTTCCTTGGTCTTGTTTGATAGACCAGGGCCATTAGGTTATCCTGGTCTGATAAACCAGGGAGCTCAGATCTGTCCTCCACTGTGAGCCCCCTTTGGGAGTTCATAATCTGAACTTTAAATTTGCTGAAGGTTATTGCAATTTTGTTTGTTGCAATAGAAAAGATCCCTTCTAAATAGACAAAAATGATTTTTAAACGATTTTCAATGAAGAGTGGATTTGTTACTAAATGCAAGTTTGTGTGTCCAACACACACTGAAACCAAACAAACCAAAATGTTGGAGTTTGGAAAAGAGAAAGGTTTATCACAGGGTCATGCAAGAACACAGGTGCCTCATGCCCCCCCTAAAACCCTGAACCCCCTGAAGTATTTTAGCAAAGCATTTTAAAGATCAAGGTGAGGGAGGGATGTGGTTGGTGTTGCAAACTTCTTGGTGTTGGAATCCTTTGTTTGCAGCTGTCCATGTAGGTCAGGTCACAATATTCCTGTAAACCTCCAACGAGACAAATGTATTCTCTGTTCAACAACTTTTTTCTCTCTATGTGAATGGAAAAGTGTTATACCCGTAAAGGTCAAAGCCTTGAGAATGGGCTATCTTGTATGTTTCAGGCATAGGAAACATTCTCAACTTGCAAAAGCAATAGAATACAAAGATTAAAGTAAAAGGAACAGATCTAATATGGAATCAGATTTGTTCTTCCTGATTAGAGGCTTATAGAAAGAACTTCATTGTCCTCTTTCTTAAAGACCACAGAAGACACTTGGGTTCTATTTGTAAGCAAACAGCTTCCTATCTGACTCCAGATACAGGGATATCTGGGCTTCCCAGATGGCGCTAGTGGTAAAGAACCTGTCTGCCAATACAGGAGACATAAGAAACGCAGGTTGATTCCTGGGTTGGGAAGATCCCCTGAAGGAGGACACAGCAACCCACACTAGTATCCTTGCCTGGAAAATCCCATGGACAGAGGAGCCTAGGGATGGTTACAGTCAATAGGGTCTTACACAGTTGGACACAACTAAAGTGACTTAACACGCCTGCACGCACGCATGCATATAGTGATATCCCATGAAGAGGAACTTTGAAGTAAAACTTGGTGACCGCTCATTGAGTCTTGTCTTTCCAACTCCCCCATCCATACCCAAGAAAACCACCACCTCAAGACAGAACTTAGTTTTCCCAATAGGAGGACTACAGAATAGAAATGATATTTTCATTACTGTAAGTTTAAAAAAATACCCCTAAGGCAGTGGATATTGACTAGGAATGGTTTTGTTACCCAGGGAACATATAGCAAAGCCTGGAGTTCTTTTGATTGTAACACCTGGGGTGGGTGGTGCTAATGGCAGCTAGTGGGTAGAGGTCAGGGATGCTGCTAAAAACATCCTCCAAAGCACAGGATCACACCCAAAACTAGGAATTATCTAGCCCCAAATATCAAGTGCCAAGGTTGAGGAACCCTGCTCAAAAGAACCTTTAGAATCAATGAAGAATGAGGACTTGGGAGAGATTACTCTGTCTAGGAAATGAGGTACCAGAACCTCTGTTTAGTAAAAGTCTATAAATGACATTATAAAATAGATAACATATTAGGATTCAAGAAATAAAAGATGTCTTTTAAAGCCACTCATTTCAATTAAAACTTAGGAGCTAGAAAAAAGTACTCTTGATTTTCATTGTTGTTCTAAGATGATCCACATGCTTTTAGAGTTATTATGATGTGGAGTAATGTCAAGATGCAAAATCTTTGAAGGAAACACGCAAAAGCAGCTTACATACTAGGCCAAAGGTTGAGCCGAGATCCTAACATCTAAAAGCTACCCTGCCATCAATTAAACCTGAGCCTGGGCGAGTGATCCAACCCATCTGGGCCAGAGTTGCTATTTCTGGCCAGACACTGAGACTGAACAGCTTGACGTCATTCCTCAGCTATTCCTTCTCCTCCAGACATGGACGGAGCCAACGCAGATACTCGCCTTAGTTTCCCGGCTCACAGTCCTGCTGGCCCGGCTCGCTTAAGTCCTTGTTATTTCACATCTGGGCAGTTGCAGTAATTTCCTAGGTGACGTTCTCCCCTCAAATGTGTCCCATAAAATGCTGCAATCTTATCTGTCTAAACCATTACTTTGTTTACATTACTCCTCTCAAATATCTGTATGACAACCAGTCCCTTTCTGATCTGCTCAGGAATGGTTTTTTGTACTAGACTTAGGCACTTTCCCTCCTTAGATCATTGCTGTCCCCATCATGTGACTGCACTTAATGCCTTCTTCATGATGGAATGCACTAGATCGAGTTTTCCTGCTGAGCTTTGTTTGGAAGGACCCTCCTATCTGCTGTGTTCTTTCCCTATTGATATCTCTCAACTTTCCTTCAAATCTAAAGTCCCATGGTCTCTCAGAGCCTTTGCTAAGATCTCCATATCTCTGTCCTCTGCGCTTTTAAAGACCTATTATTTGCACAATGTATATGATACTTAATATATTCTACTATCTAGCTATCAGGCTAAATAATATTCTTCTCCCCTCATTGATATCTTTGACTCCCTCTTAATGATCCAAGGGAAAAAAGACACAAGCTATCACAGTGCAGTTAGGCTTTATGTGGGATTCCATGGGAAAGGGTGTTTTGCACCATCCTCTGGTCAGTACATATTCATGATTGGATTAAACTAAGACACTCTGAGAGATAAAGGCATACTCATACATATTAAAAAATATTAAGTCTTTCTGGTTAGGCTGTAACCTCATCATGACAGTCATAATGATCAAACCCTTTGTGTCCTCTGAGCTTTGTGTCATGCTGCTGCTAAGTCGCTTCAGTAGTGTCTGACTCTGTGTGACCCCATAGACAGAGGCCCACTAGGCTCCCCCGTCCCTGGGATTCTCCAGGCAAGAACACTGGAGTGGGTTGCCATTTCCTTCTCCAATGCATGAAGGGGAAAAGTGAAAGTGAAGTTGCTCAGTCATGTCTGACTCAGCGACCCCATGGTCTGCAGCTGACCAGGCTCCTCCGTCCATGGGATTTTCCAGGCAAGGGTACTGGAGTGGGGTGCCATTGCCTTCTCCAGAGCTTTGTGTCATAGAAAGTGTCTAAAGAATGATTATATGGCCAATTTTATTTTATGCATGCTTTTCTATGTAAAAACTACAGTGAAATAAAAGTAGTATTCATGCTTGGAAAGGTTTTGGTTACTACAGGAAAAACTGCATTAAAAAATGTAAAATGTGTGCACACACGCATACACACACACACTATATATATATATATATTTTTTTTTTTTTTTAAGAGAAACATCTCTGTTTAAATATATGTCTCTTGTACTCCAAGAATAAAAGTTTTCATGAGTCTCAGTAACACTTGTTGTCCATTCCAAAGATAATGGAGTCCAATGGGTTCCTAAATGTAAATTAAATTCTCAGATTTTGACATGGAGTTGAAGAGCATTGCTGAAGTTGCTTGGTTTTTTTTTTTTTTAACAGGCTGACTATAATATAGATACAGCATGTGGTAGCATGGCCACGCATGCATCAGAGTATTCTTTTTGTCATTTTTTCTTTCAACTTAAGCATACTTGGGGTGAGGGCATGCTAGAAGCTTTTACTAAGGCAGCTATCTGCCTTACCTCACCTGCAAAATTTCATTTGCTCTTACCCATTTGTAGGTCCCCTGAGTTGTATCCTTTATGTATAAAAAGGACAGCATCTTTGTCTGTATACTGCAATATTTAATCTAGGGTTTTCAAGTCTCAGCTGTGACAGTTTTTTTGAAAAAGGGATTTGCTACAGCGAGATATGTTTCTTCATTGTTACCTGACAGTTCACTTTTTAATCAATGAATTTGCTGATGTTATTCCCCTCAAACTAGAATGCTCACTTGCTAAAAGAACAACACAGCTTAATGCAGTGGTGCTCAGAGTGTGGTCCCCAGACCAGGAACATCAGAATCATCTGAGAACTTGTTAGAAAGGCAAATTTCTAGGTCTTACTTATTGAATCAAGAGCTTTGGGGTTGTGGCCAGCAATCTGGGATTTAACAACCCACTAGCGAATTTTGATACAAGAAAAAGTTTGAAAACTATTGGCTTGGTTGTCAATATTAGTAATATGAGCTCTGGGGCAAACTGCCTGAATTCAAATATTTAATCTTCAAGTCATGTACCCTTCCATTGCCTCAGTTTTCTCAACAATGAATGAGATAATCCTAGTATCAACCATCATTCATATATTGTTGGTGACATTAAATTGATAAAGTAAATGTGAAAAGTTGAGCACCAAGGGTGCGCTTCCTATACTTGAGCTATTATTGTTCACATTTTCCCTTTCTCTGGTCTTGGAGAGCCTCTTCCTCTTGGTCATCTTTCCAAGCCCTGGATAAGCCAAAGGGTTCCTCTCTCTTAAATATCCCTTTTGCCTCTCTTCACCTCTTTGAATGTTGCCACATTAAGGGTGAGAGAAGCATTAATTTTTCTGTAGTCTGAGTTTCTGCTCACAAAGTAATTTTTTTGCCTTAAAAACCAGAACTAATGATGAGGACACATACAGACAGAGTACAACACATTTTAATTTTTTCTCAGATCTGCTTTCTATTTTAACTATAATATAATTCCCTTGTGGTCCACCTAATTTTTTTTTTTTTTTTCAGGCCTTGAGAATGTGAACTGGTATTTATTTTTATGGCTGATACAACTGATGTGTGGATGGATGGGAGTGTGTTTTCACCTTGTCTTCAGTGATGGATCATTCTTGTTTGTTCTAGAGGCTTCTGGACTTGTTATCCTGTGTCATTTCTAACTGGTGCCACTTTTTGACAAATGATAGCAGCAAGGCGTGGTGTGCTACCTCCGGTTCTTATTTTCCCTGAGTGTTTGGATGTAATAATTTTAGAGACGGCCACATGGCTAATGAGTCTTGCCCTCAGGAGCTCAGCACAGAGGCAGCCCTCACTAGCCTATCAGAGCCCTCTTTGAAAATGTTGGAAGATGTGAGAGAGCAAGACAAATGGACATTTGTGTATCATATTCTTTGAGAATTGAATAGAGGATTTATGGTGTTCCCTGACTTGACACACTTTACACTTGTCATGCTGGCACATTGCATTATATTCTGCTGCCCACGGGGCTTTTGATGATGTTTCAGAAACAAGTAATAGATGTCTCTGTGCTATATCCATACATTTGCAGAGAAAGATCCAATATGAAAAACAATGGCACAGTAGAAACCGTCCCCATCAACTGAGCACAAAGGCCAACCTCTGCTCTCCAGTGTCTTCTTAGTCCCAGTTCCCTCCCTGGACATATATCTATCTATCTATCTATCTATCTATCTATATATAAACTTCTCCAGCTAGAGCTAGTCCACCTGAAGTGCAATGTAAGCGATAATTTGCCCTATTTCATATGCATATTTTAATCTCTACTTGGAGTATAACAATTGATGATGACTGTTAGGGCAGCTACAGTGCAATATAGAAGAATGCAGTGCACTGAACTATTATACGTGGAATGAATAAACAACATTCTATATATGAGGGCCCACTGTATAGTTCAGGGAATTATATTCAATATCCTGTGATAAAACATATGGAAAAGAATACTAAAAAGCAAATGTGTATATACATATGTATAACTGAATCGGTTTGCTGTACAGTAGAAATTAACACAATATTGTAAATCAACTATACTTCAGTAAAACAAATTTAAAGAGAAGAATCCAGTGCGCTGAATTAAGTATCGAGAACTCTTCATTTTAACCCTAAACTGGCTGTGGACATGACATCTCTGTGCTCAAATGAACTTCATAGGGCAATGTTACAATTTTTCCTTTTTTTCATCAATCCTATGGGCACAAGGTTTCCTGACCAGCCTACCTCCCAGAAGGCTTACATGAGAACTCATTTTCAAAGGTGTGTAGAAGTGAGAGAAAGCCACCTGTGTGCCTCTTGATGAGGCAGTTGGAATACAAATGTGTTCGCCCTTGGTTTTACAGGAAGGAAAACAAAGTCCTTAAAAGGGTGAGTGAGTTTTTTTCAAGGACCACCATAAATGAGGGACAGAGAAGGTCCAGATTTCTATCTTCTGCTCCTTAGATGAAGTGCCCTGAGATTACTACCCACACTCCATGTTCAAAGGGCCCCTGCAGGCCTGGGCACTGAGGAGCCACCAATAGCTACACTGCTTTTGAAGTTAATGGCCTTTTATCCACCTTTCAGACAGAATTCTATAGTGATCCTTGATGGAGAAGTACTCCAAATAATGGCCTTTCTCTAATTTCTCACTAGTCAGGTGAGAGACTCATTTTTATTCAGAAGTTTTAATTGGTTGTTTCTTGAACAACTGAGTTAATGAACTGAGATTCTTACTGGATTCACATAAGTAAAGAGCACTATATGTTTACTGCTGCTGCTGCTAAGTCGCTTCAGTCGTGTCTGACTCTGTGCGACCCCATAGACGGCAGCCCACCAGGCTCCCCCGTCCCTGGGATTCTCCAGGCAAGAACACTGGAGTGGATTGCCATTTCCTTCTCCAATGCATGAAAGTGAAAAGTGAAAGTGAAGTCGCTCAGTGATGTCTGACTCTTCATGACCCCATGGACTGCAGCCTACCAGGCTCCTCCATTCCTGGGATTTTCCAAGCAAGAGTACTGGAGTGGGGTGCCATCACCTTCTCCGATATGTTTACTACTTTCTGTGAAATCAGGATTTCCTGTTTGGTATTTGTAGCTCTTTAACTTATGGGTCCCATTTTTTACATTAGAATGTCTTGAAGAGCAGAGACTTTGATTTTTGCTTTTTTGTCCTATTCTTAAATCCTCTAGGATTATTAAATATAAGCTTATCAACTTCAAGTGCTGCTAAGTCGCTTCAGTTGTGTCCAACTCTGTGCAACCCCACAGACGGCAGCCCACCAGGCTCCCCCGTCCCTGGGATTCTCCAGGCAAGAACACTGGAGTGGGTTGCCATTTCTTTCTCCAGTGCATGGAAGTGAGAAGTGAAAGTGAAGTCACTCAGTCGTGTCTGGTTCTTAGCGACCCCACAGACTGCAGCCCACCGGGCTCCTCCATCCATGGGATTTTCCAGGCAAGAGTACTGGAGTGGGGTGCCAAAGCCTAGTAGGCAGTAAAGAGAATTTGCCAGCAATATGGAAGTCACAGTCACAAAAGGGCTTCAAAAAGCCTCTCTTCTGAATTTCTGATTTAACAATTCTGATATCTAGCTTGCAAGGGAAACAGCTACAGACTAAAAATAAAGAGTTATAGGGACTGAAAAGAAAATCAGCTAACATATCTAAACATTAGTCCACATTACACTGGAATTACCTGTTTAAGATTCTTTCTCGATATATTTCAAGTGCTTTGAGGGTAAGAACTGAGCCTTATTCATCTTTGTAACATCAGCATTTGGTGCAATACCTGATCCACAGAGATGAACTGTTTGAACTGAACCAAAGGCAGTTCAGTACTCCATTTTTTATTCTTTTTTTTTTTCCCCCTAGCAAGAAAAGGCAGTATGTGTATGACAGTATTTAAAAGCATGGACTCCAAACACAGACAACCTGGATTAAAATTCTGCTTCTGCCCATTGTTAGCTGTTTGCTCTTAATCAAGTTATTTATTCTCTTCCAGCCCCGCTTTCTTTATCTGTAAAACAGGAATGTGCATGATGATTTGGTGTCTCCATTATGGTTGTTGTACAATTAAATGATATGTAAATGATATGCAAAGGGTTAGGCTAGTTCTTGGTACAGATGGTATGTAAGTGTTAGCTGTGATTATTCTCTCTGCTTAGAACTCCCTTATCTTTGTCCACTTGGTTGAATTCTGTTTCCCTCTCTTCTTCAGGTGTCCTTTGGGAACTCTTTCCTCTAGGTTGAGTACTGCTCCTGTATGCTTCCTTCCTTAGCTGTGCATTCTTCAGCCTTTTATAAGATACATTCGATTATATTATAAAGGGGATAGTTCTACATCCCCTTTGGATTGGCCTAGACCTTATTATTCATCTTTATATGCCCGACATTGATCACAGTGCCTGGTGGATAGCAGATACCAAACAAACGTCATTCAGAGAAGTATGTAAAGATTCATCTGCTCTCATGACAGCTCTGACAGCTAGCTTGAGTCTGTCCAATTCTCCATTTTCTATATCTGGGATCAGTCTTGCCCACAGTAAATGGGATTCTTGGTTCTTTCAATAAGCTCAGAGAATGTGGTTCACTGGGGACAGAATGCCTTTGAAAGAGATATGTGTGCTGGTCCCCTCTTTGAACTATATTATAGAATGATTCATCTTCCATGAGCAGTATAACCTCAATCAGGGCTCTCATCTACCCTCATCTTTCATTCCTTCTTCAGTTGCCCATTTTTCCTCCTCTCTTCCCATTTCATCCATCTCATCTCCTGCCAGGCCTGGGCAGACACACAGATGTGCACACACACACACCTTTGATCCTGCTGACACCAATGGCACTGAGGAAAGAAGTTCAATATGTCCATTGGCATCAAAATAGAGTAATAACAGTTCTTCAAAATGACAGTCACAGGCAGCCTAGGGGCATTCAGAGGCTCTTCTGCTTTGTGTTTTCTGTAGTCTTTAGTGCTTTTCTCTGGTGTTTAAAAGCAGAGGTGACTGTAGTTTGCCCTGCCTGAGAGGTGCTAATGAGCTGGCACTCAACAAACAGTTATGGCAGTCCCGTGGTGAGGAACAGGCGGAGCGGGGGAGAATTTTGTGCCCCATCTCACAGCCACCAGCAGAGCACGATCTCCCATTTACAACCAGTTACTCGGCTGCATTTCATGTTTGTGATTGTGTTGACAAAGAAAAAGTTGCCATTTCTGGTAGCATCTCTTAGCTTCCTGAGCCGCCTCAGGCATGTGGAGAATGCAGGAGGCACACACTGTCTTGGTTGCCACCTGACACCTCTTCGGCTTATCTAGACCCAGAGTGCCCACTGGGAATGCACCAGGGGCATCCTACAGCATCCTAGCTAGGCAGATGTTCCTGGATCGCCATTCATTTTCCTGTGGCTCCCACTCCTCCTCTCCTGCCAGATACAATCCAACATCCACAGGCAGAAAACACAGACTTTCTGCCGTACTGACTCCTAAGATAAGACAAGCCAAACTCCCCTAGTAGAGAACCAAGACAGACACCGTCGCTGTTGTTTTACTTTTATTTATTTTCTGGCTTTTGATTCTTCTTCTCTGTCAGCAGGAGCAAGAAAAACCTGGAACATCAAAATCAAATGCTGTTCTGCGTTGCACTGGCCTGGCCCTTTCTATGTGTGATTCAAAATTCAACATTCTGTCTTGTGTATGGCAGGCAAAATATAGCTTTCTGTTCGGGGGTTGGTGGCTGGTTAAAAGAATCATAAAACAACTTAGATGTTTCTTGGTGATGCACCAGCTATGTTAAATCAATATTTGATGATTTATAAATGAATGAGGCATATACAGATTAGATTTTCTTCTGAATACACACTGGCATAGACCACACTGGCAAAGATAGTTTTGATTTAGTATTGTCTAGGGCATCTGAAACACAGACTGCCAGTCTGAAGATGGGGCAATTCTAGATGGTCTGATATACAGCCTCATATAATTGTGTGGAATGACACTTTTCTCTTGTTTTTTTGATCGGATGTGGGAGTGATTCTAGTTTCTATGCATTTCCAACATTTTCAAAGATGAGTATTTAACCATCTTCTGTTACAGTAACCAAACAAAGAGAAAATCTCAAAAGCATGAATTTAGAGGTTGAAAACTCAGCTTCTATATAACTAATTTTTTTTTCAATTTTTTAAATGAAAATATACATTGTAGGCTTGGGGAGGAAAGCTTATATTAGAGTTGGTAGAAATTTTTGGCAAAGTTATGTTAGAAACATTAGGCATTTAGCTTTCAAAACTACCTTGCCAATATTTAGGTGAGATAAAACTAGCAACGCAGTTAGACCTTAAATCAGCCAAAATAGCTGAGGAAAGACCTATCCAAGTATGATAATGTGTTTGCCATTTTTTGATAATTATTTTTAATATAGGATTTTTGGCTGTGGAGATTCTCTACATATTCTACTGCCTTAGGGGTTATTTGGAAAGCTAACTACAAGCTAAGAATAATGATCTATGTTTGTCATTCAAAAATCAATTGGCTAAGCTGTTGCTTTTAAACAGCCAGTTAGCTGAAGTTTGGCTGGTCAACCACTTCAATTGTAGAAGAGCTCAAGTGTTTTGGCTCCATATGTATGTAGGATATAGTAATAGCCAACACATGTTCAATACTTATCATAGGTTAGGCATTCTCCTAAGCCCTTCAAATTATTCTCTCAGTTAATCATCATAAGACCCCTCTGAATTAGATTACTATTATTATCAATTCATAGGTAAAAAACCCAAGACACAGAAAAGTAACACTTTCCCCAGTGATAGAGTGGAGATATGAACTTACTACCATGCTAAAGAAAATACCAGAGTTGAATGATTTATTGGAAATATTTATCCCAAAGATGAGAAAATTGAGGTCTAAGATGAAAGTATCTTGCAAGGTTTATATAACTAACAAGAAGGACATGGTTTATGGTGAGAAAAGCACTCAACAGAGATTCCAGGCCAGAGTGGGGTTTTATTTCGCATGGCCTTATTTCTTGTCATATGACCTGAGAAAGTCACTTTTCCCTATTTGATATTCAGTGCCTGTATATGCAAATATTAGATCATTCAATATTAAACAAATAAAACGTAGCAAATATAGCAGATATCCAGCATGTGCTATGAATGGAAGTAAAATATAGCCCGATTGGAGGTGCTCACAGTCTAGCGGTAACATGGAATTATGCAAGGGCTTGGTTGTACCAGAGAAGTATGCACAGGTAGAGGATATCTTCCCAAAGCCATAGATTAGTTTTTGGAGCTGGACTTGGAAATGTAAACAGTGGAGTATGTTGAAGGGTAGGTCAGTTGCATGTGCTTAAGTGGTAACATATTTCAGAAAGGTAAGCTGGGTAGGTCCTATATGCCATACTAAGTAGTTTAAACTTGGACATGTGGGTCATGGGAAGCTATTCAAGAATTTTAAACATGGGGTGATTTATTCAGTTTTACATTTGCAAAAGTTCACACTGATGACAACATGAAGGATGTCTTGAAGGTGGTATCACTAGAGATAAAAGATTGTTCAAATGAGGGGCAACTAATTGGAAAGGTTTGAGAGAAATTTAGGAGGTAGAGTCAAAAGACCCTGGCTATTAGATATAATAAGTATCAAGATCTTCTAAGCTAGGAGATAGGTGAGCATTTTCTAACCTCCAGAGAAGAAGCCAATGGGAATGGATGGTTGATGAAAAGAGCAGTTTAATGAATGAAATGAGGAGATAGAATTGGATGAGCTCCAGAGCACAGTGTCAGAATCTACCTTAGCCCAAACAAGGGTAATTTATTTACTATCTTAAAAACATTATTTCTTTAAACATTTTTCAAAGTTATAGAAATGCACATGGTATCAAATTTAATAGTACAGAAGCAGATGATATAAAATAATAATCCTTGTACCACTCTTCTATCTTCAATTTCATTAGAAATAAGAAATTTTTAACACTAAAAATTGGTTTATTGTTTTATACTGATTGTGTAAATAATATACATTTATTATAAACAAGGGTCTTCCCTCATGGCTCAGCAGTAAAGAATCCTCCTGCAATTTAGGAAACTCAGGAGATGTAAGTTCTACCCCTGGGTTGGGAAGGTCCCCTAGATGAGGGCACGGCAACCCACTCCAGTATTCTGGAGAATCCCTGGAGAATCCCATGGACGGAAGAGCCTGGCAGACTGCAGTCCACAGGGTCCCAAAGAGTCAGACAAGACTGAAGCAACTGAGCACACATGCAAACATTATAAATAATTTTAAATATAACATACAAATTTCTAAATTTATTTATAAATAAATAGTACACACAAATATAAAGTAAGTAAAGCTTGCTTAAAATCCCAACCTCCTAAAATAATCACATTGAGGGGGCCATCCATTTTTATGTATATGTTTTCTCTGCTTTTCTTTGGCTCACCTTAGTTTTATACTACTTTCCTAACCATACCTTTAGCTTTGTTAACAGCCTAATGAGTGGCCTTCTATAGTCACTTTCTCCCTGTGTATATATATGTGTGTGTGTGTGTGTGTGCGTGTGTGTGTGCTTAGTCACTCAGTCATGTCCAACTGTTTATAACCCCATGGACTATAGTCTTCCAGGCTCCTCTGTCCTTGGGATTCCTCGAGCAATAATACTAGAGTGGGTAGCCATTCCCTTCTTCAGAAGATCTTCCCAACCCAGGGATTAAACTCAGGTCTCCTGCATTGCAGGTGGATTCTTTACTGTCTGGGAATCACACACACACACACACATATGTACATATATATGCACATATAACCTTTTTTTGGCCATTGTTTTACAAAAAATGAGCTTATATAATATGCACATTTTTGTGTTTTGCTTCTCTCATTCAATGGAGAATCACTCCAAATCATCTGGTATTACTCTAATTCATTTTTTTACCACATAATATTCCAATATTTGGTTATATTTCAACATATTCAGCCATTTCTTTATTAAAGAACATTCACTTCTAGTTCACCACAAACAGTTCTACAATAAATGTCATTGTACATATGCTCCTTTATATTAATACACTCATTCTTATGGAATAGATTATGAGAATGAAATCATGGTATCTAGGGGTGTGTGCATTTTATATTTTCAGAGCTGTTGCCTGATTGCCTGGTGTATTGGGTATGGTGCTATTTCTAGAGTGTTTCCTGTACTGTAGAGGCCAAAAGGCTAAAATCTCCATTTCCCAGAATCCATTGCAGCCAGACATGACTTAGGTTGGCCAATCAAATTCATGCAAGATTTGAAATGCAAATACAGTGAGGTGGAGAACTCATTTCTACTGGTTATGGAAACTATAGATAGAATACAAAGACATAGAAATATTTATGTGATTTTGTTTCTGAAGTAGCATTAACGAAAGTTTCCATGTGGAGAAATAAATCAAATATCAAACAATACAATGGAAATTAAGTTGTGAAACAGAGAATGGAATACTATGCAGCGATTGAATTAACTAAAACTCACTGCTGCTACTGCTGCTGCTGCTAAGTCGCTTCAGTCATGTCTGACTCTGTGCGACCCCATAGACTGCAGCCCACCAGGCTTCCCTGTCCCTGGGATTCTCCAGGCAAGAACACTGGAGTGGGTTGCCATTTCCTTCTCCAATGCATGAAAGTGAAAAGTGAAAGTGAAGTCTCTCAGTCGTGTCCGACTCTTCGGGACCCCGTGGACTACAGCTTACCAGGCTCCTCGGTCCATGGGATTTTCCAGGCAAGAGTACTGGAGTGGGGTGCCATTGCCTTCTCCCCATTAACTCCAAATATCTCAATAACATACTCTGGAGTGATAAAAGAAAGTTATAAAATAATATATTTCCTGTCTCCTGAGAAACTTGTACATAAGTCAAGAAGCAGCTGTTAGGACCTGACATGAAACAACTGACTGGCTCAAAGTTGGGAGAGGAGCACAACGTGGCTGCATATTGTCACCCTGCTTATGTAACTCATATCTAGAATATATCATGTGAAATGCCAGGCCATATGAATCACAAGCTGGAATCAAGATTGTTGGGAGAAATATCAAAAACCTCAGGTATTCAGATGATACTACTCTAATCGAAGAAAGTGAAGAGGAACTAAAACTTTGTCTCTTGATGAGGGTGAAAGAGGAGAGTGTAAAAGCTGGCTTGAAACTCAACATTCCAAGAACTAAGATCATGGCATATGGTCCCATCACTTCATGGTAAATAGAAGGGGAAAAAGTACAAGTAATGACAGATTTTATTCTCTTGGGCTCAAAAATCACTGTGGATTGTGACTGCAGCCATGAAATTAAAAGATGCTAGCTCCTTGGAAAGAAAGCTATGACAGACCTCAAACCTAGACAGCATATTAAAAAGCAAAGATATCACTTTGCCAACAAACGTCTGTATAGTCAAAGCTATGGTTTTTCTTGTAGTCATGTACAGATGTAAGAGTTGGACCATAAATAAGGCTGAACACCAAAGAATTGATGCTTTTGAATTGTGGTTTTGGAAAAGACTCTTGAGAGTCCCTTGGACAGCAAGGAGATCAAATCAGTCAATCCTAAAGGAAACCAATCCTGAATACTCATTGGAAGGACTGATGCTGAAGTTGAAGCTCCAGCTCCAATACTTTGGCCACCTAATGTGAAGAACTGACTCCTTGGAAAAGACCCTGATGCTGAGAAAGATTAGTGGCAGAAAGAGAAGGGAGTGGCAGAAAGAGAAGGGAGTGGCAGAAGATGAGATAGTTGGACGGCATCATTGACTCAGTATACATGAATCTGAGCAAACTCTGGGAAATGGTGAAGGACAGGGAAGGCTGACGTGCTGCAGTTCATGGGGTCACAAAGAGTTGGAAACGACTGAGTGGCTGAACAACAACGGTGTGGCTGACACCTGTGGTGCCCCTCACCCTATCCCTTTAGCTCACCTGATTTCAGGCAGCTGTGGTGGACACTAGTCATGTCTGCTGCTGCTGCTGCTAAATCGCTTCAGTCATGTCCAACTCTGCGACCCCATAGATGGCAGCCCACCAGGCTCCACCGTCCCTGGGATTCTCCAAGCAAGGACACTGGAGTGGGTTGCCATTTCTTTCTCCAATGCATGAAAGTGAAAAGTGAAAGTGAAGTCGCTCAGTCGTGTCTGACTCTTCGAAACCTCATGGACTGCAGCCTACCAGGCTCCTCGGTCCATGGCATTTTCCAGTCAAGAGTACTGGAGTGGGGTGCCATTGCCTTCTCCGCTAGTCATGCCTAGTACACCTCAAGATCAAAGGTGCGGGGGGTGGTACTCTGCTTTTCTACCTCAGGTCTTTCTCAGAACCATGAGAAGCCACTCAGCCTAAATAAGCAAGGGAGTTAAGACCCCAAGATCAAATTTTAGCAAATGGAGATTAAGTCAGGGAATAAAGCCCTGTCTCTTTCCCTTTGGTCTGGTAGGCTGATTCTGCAACGTCTTTGACACGTTACCTCAGAGAGTGCAGGGCGTGACTATGCCTCAGCTGCCCACTGCAGCACCCAGCTCAGATAACGTACTTTCATTTGTTCTATCCTTTCTCTAAGCGCTATTTCCACCCTACACTTTTGCTTCCTGGGATCACCTCCAAAATATACTACCTGCACCCAAGTCGGGCCCTGCTTTCAGGGAAACCCCGACTATGACATATAGGATAGTGCCATCTATATGCCGTTCAAAAACAGAAACATGGACTATCGTATAGGGAGATATGCATGTGAGATAAACTGTGCAGAAAAGCAATGGTTAATTTAAGATGAATGTAATATGCTCAGCTTCGGGAGAAGGGAAGGAGCTATATTCTGGGTGGGACATATAGAGGCTTCAGAAGTGTTACTCGTTTCATTTTTTAATCTTTCTGTTAGGTACATAGTATTTGTTTTATTATCTTTTTATAGTATTGGTTCTTGTTGGTTTCAGGACCCTTTTACACTCTTAAAAATCATTGCAGACTCCAAGGAACTTCTGTTTTTGTGAGTTATGTCTGATGACATTTACTGTATTCAAAATGAAAACTGAGCAATTAAAAATATTTCTCCCTACTTATTTGAAAATTAAAATAATGAACTTACCCGATGACATAAATCACTTATTCTTATAAAAATGAATATTTCCGAAACAGAAACCAGAGTAAAACAAAAATGAATGAGGGAAGTGGCAAAATTTTTCATTTTAGCAAATTGATTGGATAGTTTCAGACTATATTAATAGAGATTTCCTTTTTCTTATAACTCTAGATATTCTTTGGCATTATATCCAAACTTGACAGGTGGTAGTTTCTTAAAGGTGATTGCAATGGGGTATCTAGAACTATATCAATGAATTTTTAATACCCTTATAGTAAAACCTATTTGTCTTCTTGCATTTTGAATTGTTCCTTTCAGTTCAGTTCAGTCACTCAGTCGTGTCCGACCCTTGGCGACCCCATGAATCGCAGCACGCCAGGCCTCCCTGTCCATCACCAACTCCCGGAGTTCACTCAG
>NW_011494787.1:4092610-4093396 GCF_000754665.1 Bison bison bison
GTCCCCTGCTCTCCTGCCCTCAATCTTTCCAAGCATCAGGGTCTTTTCAAATGAGGCAGCTCTTCGCATCAGGTGGCCAAAGTATTGAGTTTCAGCTTCAACATCAGTCCTTCCAATGAACACCCAGGGTTGATCTCTCCTTCAGAATGGACTGGTTGGATCTCCTTGCAGTCCAAGGGACTCTCAAGAGTCTTCTCCAACACCACAGTTTAAAAGCATCAATTCTTCGGTGCTCAGTTTTCTTTATAGTCCAACTCTCACATCCATACATGACTACTGGAAAAACCATAGCCTTGACTAGATGGACCTTTGTTGACAAAGTAATGTCTCTGCTTTTGAATATGCTATCTAGGTTGGTCATAACCTTCCTTCCAAGGAGTAAGCGTCTTTTAATTTCATGGCTGCAGTCACTATCTGCAGTGATTTTGGAGCCCAGAAAAATAAAGTCAGCCACTGTTTCCACTGTTTCCCCATCTATTTGCCATGCAGCAATGGGACCGGATGCCATGGTCTGAATGTTGACCTGAATTCAGACCATAGTTTTCTGAATGTTGACCTTTAAACCAACTTTTTCACTCTCCTCTTTCACTTTAATCAAGAGGCTTTTTAGTTTCTCTGCACTTTCTGCCATAAGGATGGTGTCATCTACACATCGGAGGTTATTGAAATTTCTCCTGGAAATCTTGATTCCAGCTTGTGCTTCCTCCAGCCCAGCAGTTCTCATGATGTACTCTGCATAGAAGTTAAATAAACAGGGTGACAATATACAGCCTTGATGCACTCCTT
>NW_011494787.1:4094171-4097537 GCF_000754665.1 Bison bison bison
TATTTCTTTGCATTGATTGCTGAGGAAGGCTTTCTTATCTCCTTGCTATTCTTTGGAACTCTGCATTCAAATGGGTATATCTTTCCTTTTCTTCTTTGCTTTTTGCTTCCCTTCATTTTACAGATATTTGTAAGGCCTCCTCAGACAGCCATTTTGCTTTTTTGCATTTCTTTTTCTTGGAGATGGTCTTGATTCCTGTCTCCTGTACAATGTCATGAACCTCCGTCCATAGTTCATCAGGTACTCTGTCTATCAGATCTAGTCCCTTAAATCTATTTCTCACTTCCACTGTATAGTCATAAGGAATTTATTTAGGTCATACCTGAATGGTCTAGTGGTTTTCCCTACTTTCTTCAAACTTCAGTCTGAATTTGGCAATAAGGAGTTCATGATCTGAGCCACAGTCAGCTTCCTGTCTTGTTTTTGCTGACTGTATAGAGTTTCTTCATCTTTAGGCCAACCTTGAAGAAATGCGTTTTTACATTATATATACCGTTTTAGTATATATTTCGAGAATGCAATGGCACCCCACTCCAGTACTCTTGCCTAGAAAATCCCATGAACAGAGGAGCCTGGTGGGTTGCAGTCCATGGGGTCACCAAGAGTCAGACATGACTAAGTGACTTCACTTTCACTTTTCACTTTCATGCATTGGAGAAGGAAATGGCAACCCACTCCAGTGTTCTTGCCTGGAGAATCCCAGGGACGGGGGAGCCTGATGGGCTGCTGTCTATGGGGTTGCACAGAGTTGAACACAACTGAAGTGACTTAGCAGCAGCAGCAGCAGTATATATTTCCCAATAATCAAAAAGACAAGTCAAATATCTAAACTGTTAATAGATATTTTAAAAGTCATCTCACTTCCTTTGTTAACTGTATCATAAGCAGATTTCTGGTTGAATGGCCTTTCCTTCTCTCTTCTCTTCGAAACTGCCACTCTCCAGCCTCTCCCCACTCTCTCCACACAAGTCATATAAGCATGTGGCTTTTTTCTATTGTTGATAAACATACGTTTAGAGTAATTGTAGACTTACAGCAAACTTGAGTGTAAAGTACAGAGACTTACCATATACTCCCTGTCTCCCCACACAAACAACTTCCTCACTACCGATATTCTGTGCCACACTGATACATGTGTTGCAATCAGTTGATAAAGCTACGCTGACATCGGGATCACCCAAAGTCCATAGTTTATATTAGCACTTAATCTTCACATTGCATATTCTGTGGGTTTCAAAAAAAGCATAACAGCATGTATCCACCACTGTAGTATCATACAGAATAATTTTATTGCCCCCCCCCAATCCTCTTTACTCCACCTATTTATCCCTCCCTTCCCACAACCCTTGGCATGATCACTGAACACTTTATTGTCCTATAATTTTGCCTTTTTCAGAATGTCGTAAAAGTGGAATCATATAGTATGCAGCCTTTTCAGATGGGCTTCTTTCACTCAGTAATATGCATTTATATGTCCTCCATGTGTTTTCATGGCTTGATAGCTCATTTCTTCTTAGTCTTGAATTCCATTGTCTTGATGTATCACATTTTATCAATCCATTTACCAACTGAAGAGCATTTTGGTTGCTTTCAAGTCTCAGAAATTACATATAAGCTGCGTAAAATTTTTGTGCAGATAGGCATACATTTTCAATTCATTTGGTTAAATATCAAAGAGTATGATTGCTGAATCATAAGGTAGGCATATATTTGGTTTTGTAAGAAAATTCCAAACTGTTTTGCAAAGTGGTTGTACCATTTTGCATTCCCACCAGCAAGGAACGCGTGTTCCTGTGGACTTCCCTTGCGACTCAGCTGGTAAAGAATCCACCTGCAATGGGGGAGACCTGGTTAGATCCCTGGGTCAGGAAGATCCCCTGGAGAAGGGAAAAGCTACCCACTCCATTATTCTGGGCTGCAGAATTTAACGGACTGTATAGTCCATGGGGTTGCAAAGAGTCGGACATGACTGAGCAGCTTTCATTTCACTTTACTTCAATTCCTGTTGATCCAGATCCTCACCAGCACTTGGTGCTGTCAGCATTTTGGAGTGCGGTTTAATAGGTGAACAGTGGTGTCTCATTGTTTTAATGTGTGATTCCCTCATGATATGTGACACTGAATATTTTTTCATATGCTTGTTTGCCATCTGTGCATCCTCTTTGGTAAGATGCTTGTCCAGGTCTTTGGCCCCTTTTAAAAATTGGCTGTTCAGTATCAAGAATATAGCTGCTTTTTTATAATAACTGTAAATGTAGTATAATCTCTGAAAATATTGGATCACTATGTTGTACACCTGAAACTAATATAATATTTCAAGTCAACTATTGCTAAGTCGCTTCAGTCGTGTCCGACTCTGTGCGACCCCACAGACAGCAGCCCACCAGGCTCCCCCATCCCTGGGATTCTCCAGGCAAGAACACTGGAGTGGTTTGCCATTTCCTTCTCCCATGCATGAAAGTGAAAAGTTAAAGTGAAGTCGCTCAGTCGTGTCCAACCCTTAGCGACCCCGTGGATTGCAGCCCACCAGGCTCCTCTGTCCATGGGATTTTCCAGGCAAGAGTACTGGAGTGGGGTGCCATTGCCTTCTCCGCAAGTCAGCTATACTTCAATAAAATATAAAATATAATATAAAAGTCAGGCTGTTTGTTTTCTTGTTGAATTTTAAGAGTTCTTTATATATTTTGTATAACTGTTCCTTATCAGATGTATATTTTGAAAATATCTCTCAGTCTATAGCCTGTCTTCTCACTCTCTTTGGATTGTCTCTCACAGAGCAGGTTTTAAATTTTGAAGTCTAGCTCATCAATAATTTCTTTTGTGGATTGTACCTTTGATGTAGTATGAAAAAGTCATCACCACACTCAAGACCAATCGGGTGTTCTCCTATGCTATCATCTAGTTTTATAGTTTTGTGTTTCACATTTAAGTGTGTGATCCATTTGGAGTTACTCTTTGTGAAGGGTGTAAAATCTGTGTCTAGATTCATTTTTTTGCAGGTGTGTGTCCAGCTGTTCCTGACCATTTGAAAAGACTATCTTTGCTCCATTGCGTTGCCTTTGTTACTGTGTCAAAGATTAGTTTACCATACCAATATGGGTCTATTTCTGAGTGCTCCATTTAGCTCCATCCATCTATTTGTCTGTTCTTTTGCAATACTCTACCATCTTGTTCACTGAAGTTTTACAGTAGCTCTTGAGTGGTATATTCCTCCAACTTGGTTCTTACCCTTCAGTAATGAATTAGCTATTCTGGACCTTTTACCTTTTCATGTAAATCATAGAATTAGTTTCTCAATACCCAACAAATAATTAACTGGTCTTTTGAAGGGGATTGTATATTGCATTGGATTTGCAGATCAAGTTT
>NW_011494787.1:4097637-4126325 GCF_000754665.1 Bison bison bison
GATCAAGTTTGGAAGAACTGACATCTTGACAAGTCTTGTTTTCTTACAAATGATTGTGTAATATCAATCCATTTATTTAATTCTTCTTTGATATCTTTAATCAAAGTTGCAGTTTTCTTCATACAGATCTTATATAGTACATATTTTGTTAAATAGCATTTGGCTTTTATACTCTGAAAAAGTGTATAGCTTTTTGACATAGACATTCCTTATGCCATAATTTTGACTTGGGAGCATTTTGAAAATGCTTAAAAATGAAGTTATCAAGCTTTAGAGTTTTAGATTCTAAATAAAATTTTTAGCAGTTGCTTTCAACACATCTTTACCAAGAATTGATGCTTTTGAACTGTGGTGTTGGAGAAGACTCTTGAGAGTCCCTTGGACTGCAAGGAGATCCAACCAGTCCCTCCTAAAGGAACTCAGTCCTGAATGTTTCATTAGAAGGACTGATGTTGAATCTGAAACTCCAATACTTTGGCCACCTGATGCGAAGAAGTGACTCATTGGAAAAGACCCTGATGCTGGGAAAGATTGAAGGCAGGAGGAGAAGGGGACAACAGGGGATGAGATGGTTGGATGGCATCACCGACTCAATGGACATGAGTTTGAGTCAACTCTGGAAGTTGGTGATGGACAGGGAGGCCTGGCGTGCCTCAGTCCATGGGGTCACAAAGAGTCAGACACACTGAGCAACTAAAGTGACCAAGAAGGTATAAAAATAAAAGTTTAAGGAGTCATCCTCTAGAAGGACTGAGGAGTGAAACAATGGTCAAAGACTGTATTCCTCTTTTGAGGAAATAACTATTTTAACTTAATCACTTTAAACTGCATCAAGATGTCCTGTTTGGGTTACTATTGCTATGAAAATGCAAGTTGGCTGCTGGAATCTAGTCTGAAGGCAAAATCCAACATAGCTCAAGAATTCCAGTTGGTAAACCCCAGAATATATAAATATAATTCTTCAATTCCCTATCTTTGGGAACTTCATTCCATTTTGCACCAGGAGTCAGAAGCTGCAGTAATTTCTACCCTGGTTTCTTTTTCTCTCTGGTGTTGTCTGACTCTCAATAACTGTGACACTAGATATGCTCTCCCAGCTCATACATTTCATATCTCCATTTTGTTTCTAGAGTGAATATTTCATGTGGATTTCTGGTATCATCTTTAGTGATTCATAACCACATTCTACAAGCCAACATTTTCCATGCTTGGTTTCATCTCCAGCTTAGTATTTTTGGAGAGCTTGTTTCCAAACTAGTTTTGGCTTTCTGTGAAGCCAAAAAATAATCCAACAACCCACAAACAAAACAATAATAAATTGGTGAGTAGATACTATAATTTAACCATGTGTTTTGTTCTCACTGAGAAAAATCTCTTGGGTAATTTTGGAAAGCAAATTAAAAAGTCATGAATTTCTCAGTGATTAAGGCTTGCATTTTTATATGCAACTATTCTTTGCAGCATGATATTTTAGCCTTAATTTTTTAAGTGCAAAATCTCATAGTATTATTTACAATAAGAATGTATTCCTTTTAATTTTCTTTTATGACTATAGTATTTTTAAATGCACAGGCTTAGATTTTAACTCAAACTATTTATTGTAGATTTGTGTTTGGCTGACTCTTAACATTGTAGTTTTAGAGTTGCAGAGCTGTGGTTTAATGTACCTATTTCCTTTATTATCGTTTTTGTTCATGGATCATGCCCATTTTTGTAGTAAATCTCCCCCCTTTTTATAGTGATCCCTCACTGTTTTAGAAAACACATCTGGAAAACTAAAAAAAAGTCCCTGTAAAAGGACATTCACTATTCATGAGTTTCCCATGAGTTCTGCAATGATGCTGTGGTTTAATACTGACTAGCAAACAGTCCTCAGAATATTCTGATTCTGCAGGAATTCAGTACAGTGATTGAGGCTCTATCTCCATGATATTTGACACCTGTCAAGTAGTGCACAAGTTAGTGAAATCAGATTTTTTCAAGTATCTTTCACTCCTCAAACAGTGGCTTTGCTGAATTCAAATGCTTAAAAAAATTATTTCACCTTATCAATTTTATGACAACAGAGTCTAGAGATGGTTGATTATTGTGCCTCTTATGCCTGTTAATGAAAAATCAAGAGTTTTACAAGTGTGAGAGGTAGCAAGATATAGTGGGAAGGACCTCAATTTTAAGTAAGTACCAGCTTCAAATTCCATTTCTACAGCATGCTAGCTATTTGACCAAGAGCAGATCATTTAGCCTAAGCTTCAATTTCTGTCAAATGGGTCTCTTTGTCTTATACAACTATTGTGAAGATCAAATATCAATTAATACATATTGGAATTAGTGCCAACACTAATCCTGGCACATGAATTGCCATGTAAGGCTATTTCTAATAGTGTTGTATGTCTTTTCTTCCCAATGAGGTTCACATCTTCCTGTGAGCACATATGATGTCATCTGTCTCCTAGTCTCCCATGGTGCCCAAATCAAGGGGAACATACATAACACAGAGTTTAAATATTTCATGAATTTTACTAAGGCAGTTGCATGAAGAAAAGAGTACCAGTGACGGTGCATCAATAAGTTCTCGCCACTGTCAGGCCACTAATTTTGAAACGTGTTCATTTGTTTCTCAAAGCCTATGTTTTCTTGTCTGTAAAACAATGTTGAGTCATTTGGCTAGAGGACCCCTGAGAATTAAGGAAAATCCTATGGATGGAGGAGCCTGGTGGGCTGCAGTCCATGGGGTAGCTAAGAGTCGAAACGACTGAGCAACTTCACTTTCACTTTTCACTTTCATGCATTGGAGAAGGAAATGGCAATCCACTCCAGTGTTCTTGCCTGGAGGGCTGCCGTCTATGGGGTCCCACAGAGTCGGACATGACTGAAGCGACTTAGCAGCAGCAGCAGCAGTACTGAATTTGCATGAAGCCTAATAAGCTTTCTTTTGAAATCTCCAAATAGCTCACTTCCTGTTGCAGAAGTAGAAACATTTTGTTTCAAAGAAAATGTGTCTGTGAAAATTCTGACCTTTCACTATTTACAGATAATCTCAGTGTCTGGACGTGACAGTTCTTTATCCTAATTTATCCAATACTAAAGTCTCCTTTTTTCTTTTCACCTAATTAAAGACACTTATCTTCCCAGGTAGAGCTAGTGGTAAAGAACCTGCCTGTCAATGCAGGAGACATGAGATGCAGGTTCGATTCCTCGGTCAGGAAGATCCCTTAGAGGAGGGCATGGCAACCCACTCCAGTATTCTTGCCTGGAGAATCCCATGGACAACGGGGCCTGGCGGGCTACAGTCCATGGAATCACACAGAGTTGGACTTGATAGAAGGGGAGTAGCACCCACCCACATAGCAATTTCCTCTCCTTTCTACTTCAGCTTGAGCCTTGCAGAAGAGAAGGGAGCAGCTTGCCTCTGATCTTGTGGAATTGCCCATACAAGCTCTCAAGAGAATAAATGAATACAAATTTAATCAGAACTTCTTTTCTGTTAAACTGAGAGTCTTACTGGATTTTGCTTATTCTAAGGCTTCAATTAAAGTGTCTTTCTATAAGTTTACATCAAATCCACTTGAACTCTGTCTTGGGAAGATGGCAAATGCTCAATACCAATTTCTCTTCTTTTCCAAGGTCATTTATATTAACATTCTGGCAAGCTCCTATTTCTCTCAATATGATCAGTGTCTCAGGAATTCATCCTTTTCTACATTTCTTATTGAAAAAGCCATCCAAATGTTCCTTTCCACCACATTCTGACACCATGATGTAGTATACACAGGGCAAGGGAAACGGATGTACAAGGGGACTCCACAGGAACTATATTTCAACCTATCTCAGATTTCTCTGTTTCCCTGCCCATACCATTCATGAGGGAAATTTTCTGGATGTTCAAATACAGGGTTTGAAGATCAGTGATCCCTAATCATAGTTTGATAAAATCCAACTTCTTATGCTCAGCTTTCATTCATTCAATTAACAAATGATTATTAAAGGGTTGAATCCAATGTCTTAGGCCCTGTGAAAACATCTTTTTACCTTTCTTTAATCTCCTGTACTTGCTTCACAATATCCCAGGTTCATCCTCTTCTTTCTTTCAATTTCCCAGAAAGGTAGTATCTTACCTTGGGGATTTCATCCTTGAAATAGGTTTTTTAAAATTCTAGGATAGACATAAGAATGGGTGTTCTAGTTCCAAGTTTGATAAGACAAGAACAGTTCATGTTAAGAATGAACAAAAGGAGCTGGACCTTTGCATGAGACCAGCCAGAAAGGGAGTGGGCAGGATTGAAATGGCCCAGTTGCCTGGGCTGATATAGAAGCTCCTGGTTGTCTACAGAGAATGCCCAAGGGTCAGGGTGGCTTCTGTTCTCAAACCAGACAAACCAAGACTGAGCACTCTCTGACTCATGCCCACTATCCATAGCAGAGGGAAAGGAAAGTGCTCTTGCCTGTCCTTGATGGGTTTTACTTTTGTAAGAACCCTAAATATGAGATCTATCCTCTTAACAGATTTTTAAGTATACTATATGGTATTGTTATGTATATAGGCATGATATGGTACAGAAGATCCCTGGAATGTACTAATTTTGCACGACTCAAATTTTGTTATAAATCGATTTCACCTGTGCTCCTCAACTAGAACTTGACTTCTCACCACTGCCCCACCCTTGTTGTTCACTGAATCATCATTCTGCCACAATTTTGCCTTCTATCATGTTGACCCTGATCATCGCTGGAGTCTTAAGAGTTTCAAATCCTGCTTCATGATAAATTTGGTAATAAGAGTTGATGTCCTTCAGAATACAAGCAAATGCTCTGGAGTCCAGAGGAGCTCCCAAGCATTTCTTATGATTAGGGCAAGATGCTCTCCTATGCATGAACACCTAAGATGAAAAATAGAAATCAACTGGTAAACCAAGACATCCCTAAGCTCCCGTAGTGAATACGACAGGAATGCAGCTCCTGCTTCTGTTCTGTCGGAAGGAGGTCATGCTGCTGACACCTGCCTCTAAGCCTCTTTCTTCGCAGGTGGGCAAGCTCTACCTCCCAAAAAGATTAAGTGGCAGGTGGCAGAGGGCAGGCTACATTGGCCTCCTGGGCATCCCATTGTGACATCTTGACCACGGGCCAGCAGGACTCCCCAGATTGTCACCAAATATGTCACAAAATGCTTCTCATCCTCAAAAATTAAATTTTCTTTATAAAAGACAAAAAATTAGATTGCTCTCTCTTTTCTCCCCTCATGTTCCTTTTTTAGTAGGACTCTTTTATTTTGAAAAAGGAAGACTAACAGGAAATCCCACTATATAAAAAGACCAGAATGGGATCTTTGGATAAGATAGTGGGTGGGGGGGGGGCGGTGATGGAGACGGGATAGAGCATATCCGCTTAAATTTCTCTACTTATCCCATTCTCTAGTTATTCTTCTTAAAGAATTCCAGTTAGCTCCCTGGAATTCAGTTTATCAAACACAAAAACTTTGGGCTAAATCATCTCTAATGTGCCTCCATTTCAAGTTCCAAAAAGGCAAGGCTCTGCCTGAGTCATCTCTGAATCCCCAGGGCTTAGCATGATTCTGACACATAGGAAGCACACACACATGTGTGCACAAACACACACACACACGCACTGTAAGCATTGTTGTTTTTTAGTCCCTCAGCTGTGTCCAACTCTTTGCAACTCCATGGACTATAGCCCATCAGGCTCCTCTGTCCATGGGATTTCCCAGGCAAGAACACTGGAGTGGCTGACCATTCTCTTCTCCAGGGGATCTTTCCAACCCAGAGATGGAACTCCCTTTTCCTGCATTGGCAGGTGGGTTCTTTATGACTGAGCCACCAGAGAAGCTCCACATATATATACATACATATATACATACATAAACATACATGTATGTATGTATTTACAATGAATGGGTACATACCAGATTTTTCAGTTGTCATGAGATGTGTCTGTGTATACACACATTCATGCATATATGTATACACATGTATGCATGTATCTATATAATGAATGGGCACACACAAGATTTTTCAGTTGTCACGAGATGTGTCTATTTCAGATTCTAGTCCCTCGTGAGTGATAGATTTGAATTTTCAGTATTAACCTCCCCTTCTGACCATCTACCCTCTACCTGCCCCCCACTTTTCTCTGCACCACATAGAGACTCAGCCATAGCTTTCCTCAGATTGAATCTAAAACACCAAATGTGAATGTCTTTCACATGGGGAGATGCTTGTTTACACAGGATGAATTGCTTCAGCACACTGTCCTTAACAGCAAAACGGGGAGAAAATGCTGAGTCGCCAGATTCCTTGCCTGCACTAAAAAGGAATTTGAAACCGATTTCAGTCCTTTCTTGGGCCTCATGTAAAAATAAAGCTTTTCTCCCCAAGCTTGCTTGCTTGCTAAGTCGCTTCAGTCGTGTCCAATTCTGTGCGACCCCATAGACGGCAGCCCACCATCCCTGGGATTCTCCAGGCAAGAACACTGGAGTGGGTTGGGACTAAGTGAAAAAGGAAAAAGGAAATCTAACCCTGTTTTATACTTTCCCTGAGCTCCCAAATAAGTCCAGGTGATTTTGAAGTTTTTTTCCCCTCATTTTCTTAAACCAGGGCCAGAGATGAGTGGATATTCATGTGCCAGTTTGAAACTGTTGTGAAAGATATAAACAGTATGTCTCCTTAAGGTTACCTTTCCCTCCCTTCCCCAGAAGAGGGGCTGCTGCAGAGAGTGGATCCTGCTAAGGAAGATACTGCTGGAGGCTTTGCCCAGATCCTGGGGTGAGCCATCAGGTGGCAGATTCACCCAGGAGCCTGCCAGCTGCTTGTTATTCCCATGTATCATTCTGTCTGCTTCTTTAATTTTTTTCTTTATTTAATCACCTAATACTATTTTTATTGGCCTGTCAGAATGTGGGGGAGAGTAGAGGGGAATTCATTTCATGTGTTGTGGAACATTATTAGGGTAAAATATTAGGACAAGTCTATACTTTCCTCCTTTGAAAAATAAGATACAAAACCAATTAAAGTGAAGTGATTACTGAAATGCATCTAATTAGTTATTAACTTACACACATCAACCCACAGTGGCAGCTCTCACAGTAAAAATCCTGTTTAGTGTTGATACAGAAGATAATTGATATCACAGAGGTCTTTGCTTCTCAGGCAATTGCTTAAGAAAGCACCTTCACAGCTCAGAGCCTTCTCTCCCAATGGGTTGGGGTACCTTTTCGTCAATCTGACAAGATCTGTCACATATTATCAGACAATTGATCACCAACGCCTGGCAAGTCTTAATCCATCGTTTGATCACACATCAAGAAAAATGGCTTTTTATTTCTTACATCCTGGCCATGAGAAAAAGGAAGAAAGTGGAGATGTAGGCTTCCGGCTCCAGCTCATTACTTTTTTGCAAATGATAGATGGGTTCACCAGGCAATTTAACTTTAAAATGATCTTTTCCCCCTTCTCAAATAAGCAAAAGAAGGAGCTTCATGGCATGAGTGGAAGAGGAGCCTGCTGGCTGTTCCTTTCACATTTCTGCAATGTGTGTGGCACCCATGTGTGGATGGAAGTATGAGTGGTTAGTAAATATGTATTTACTTAGTATTACTGCATCTACTCCTAAATAATAGAATCTAAAGTGGACACACACAGAGAGACTAACTTTCACTCTCCAGGACACAGCTATAATCATTTTATGCATTTCTTTTAGAGCCCTTATGTTTCATATAAAGTACTTTGAAATGACTTCCAGTTTACAACAACAAAAAAATGAGTATTAGATAAAAACACAGTAAAAGTTCTTAAAAAGATCATTCCCCCCTACCATGAATCCAGTTATTGACAAATCCTGACCTTATGTATACAGCAATGTTACTGAGCATAAGTTCATGTTCCTGATGCCCAGTGAGGCCAGACAATACCAGAACACTAGAGCTGGACCAGAGAAAGGTTTATTGCAGGGCCATGAAAGAAGAACAGGTGGCTTATGCTCCCCAAACCCCAATCTCTCTGAAGGGTTTCAGCAAAGCATTTTCAAAAGCAAGATGAAGGAGGGCTGGTGTGGTTGGTTGTTGCAAACTTCTTGGTGTTAGAATCCTTTGTTCTTGCAGTGGTCCACATAGGTCAGGTCATGATGTTCCTGTAAACCTCCAACAAGACAAATGTTATTCTCTGTTCAACAACTTTTGATCTCTATGTGAATGGAAAAGTATTATCCCTTTAAAGGTCAGAGCCTTGAGAATGGGCTATCCTTTATGTTTCAGGCTATAAGCAAAATTCTTAACTCAGAGCAGAAGCAATAGAATATAAGGAAACAGATCTGACATGGGATAGAGTTAGGTTTGTTCTGCCCTGTTGCACCTACATATATGAGCTTCCTCAGAATGGGACAAACCTAACGAGGTAGAAATCAGTCCTGTATCTAATAGCTGGTTCCTACTTAGTATCTTAATAAAAACTATAATTACCAAGGGAAGAATAGACAAAAGCTCGAAGTTTTTGAGGGATTCTGTATAAGTTATCCAAGCTTTCCTGGTGGCTCAGTGGTAAAGAATCCACCTGCTAGTGCAGGAGATGTGGGTCTGAGCCCTGGGTCAGGAAGATTCCCTGGAGAAGGCAATGGCAACCCACTCCAGTATCCTTGCCTGCTGCTACTGCTGCTAAGTCTCTTCAGTCGTGTCTGACTCTGTGCGACCCCATAGACAGCAGCCCACCAGGCTCCCCCGTCCCTGGGATTCTCTAGGCAAGAACACTGGAGTGGGTTGCCATTTCCTTCTCCAATGCATGAAAGTGAAGTCGCTCAGTCGTGTCCGACTCTTAGTGACCCCATGGACTGTAGCCTACCAGGCTCCTTTGTCCATGGGATTTTCCAGGCAAGAGTACTGGAGTGGGGTGCCATTGCCTTCTCTGATCCTTGCCCTAGGAAATACTATGGACAGAGGAGCCTGGCAAGTTACAGTCCATGGGGTTTCAAAGAGTTGGACGTGGCTTAGTGACTAAATAGCAGCAGCAGCATTTAAGTTATCAACACATGCATAAATACCCCAGTGATCTCTAAATAGTATTTTCAGAATTCAAGCTGTTCAAAGATTCCAGTTGTGTTCTTTGAGGCCAGGAAAGAAAACCCCAATTCCCACATCTTCCCCACTAAAAACCTTCCTGGAAATCCTTCACTATTGTACCTCTTCTTTAATTTGAAGACGCAAAGACCCCAGATTCAGTCTGTGTGCTTAAGTAAAATAAAAGGTGCTCAGAGATGGGCAATTGTGTCATACTTTTCCTATGTCATGGCAACTGAATGAGATAACAGGTTTTCCAAATACTAGTCAAAAAATTGTACAGTCGAGCAGTATGTGACTGGTCTGCAGCTTTTGTCAATAAGCTGAAGACACTTGAACCCCAGAGACTATACTCCAACCCCTAGAACAGTTTGCGTTAGGCACCAAAAAGAGTGCTCCAAACACTATTTGTTCTGATGAGATGCAAAGAAGGTCTATAGCATGGTTAAAAATATGGTATCAATGCCAATTTCCTTTTTTTATCATCTTACGTAAGATGTTATCATTGGGGGAAGTTAGAAAAAAGATACTTGGAAACTCTTGTTTCTTTTTGGCAACTTCTACAATTATTTCAGAAAAGAGTTTCAAGGTATTTATTGGAAAAAGAACATATCTCTAATCCTTTAAGCCAGCTGAACATGCTACCCATTTGAGGCACTGATGCCTCTGGACTACTCCTAGCAATCTCCTGTACAATTTTTCTGCATGTAGGTCAAGAAGCAACAGTTAGAACCAGGCGTGGAACAACAGACTCGTTCAATATTGGGAAAGGCGTATGTCAAGGCTGTGTATTGTCCCCTTGTTTATTTAATTTAAAGGCAGAGTTGCTGCTAAGTCGCTTCAGTCGTGTCCAACTCTGTGCGACCCATAGACGGCAGGCCACCGGGCTTCCCATCCCTGGGATTCTCCAGGCAAGAACACTGGAGTGGGTTGCCATTTCCTTCTCCAATGCATGAAAGTGAAAAGTGAAAGTCAAGTTGCTCAGTCGTGTCCAACTCTAGCGACCCCATGGACTGCAGCCTACCAGGCTCCTCCGTCCATGGATTTTCTAGGCAAAAGTACTGGAGTGGGGTGCCATTGCCTTCTCCGAAAGGCAGAGTACATCATGCAAAATGCCAGGTTGCATGAAACACAAGCTGGAATCAAGATTGCTGGGAGAAATATCAATAACCTCAGATATGCAGATGACACCACCCTTATGGCAGAAAGTGAAGAGGAACTAAAGGGCTTCTTGGTGAAGGTGAAAGAGAAGAATGAAAAAGCTGGCTTAAAATTCAACATTCACAAAATGAAGATCATGGCATCCAATCCCAACACTTCATGGCAAATAGATGGGGAAACAATGGAAACAGTGACAGATTGTTTTCTTGGGTTCCAACATCACTGCAAACGGTAATTGCAACCATGAAATTAAAAGACATTTCATCCTTGGAAGAAAAGATATGACCTACTCAGACAACATATTAAAAAGCAGAGACATTACTTTGCCAACAAAGGTCCATCTAGTCAAAGCTATGGTTTTTCCAGTAGTCATATATGAATGTGAGAGTTGGACCATAAAGAAGGCTGAGCAATGAAGAACTGATGCTTTTGAACTGTGGTGTTGGAGAAGATTCTTGAGAGTCCCTTGGACTGCAAGGAGATCAAACCAGTCAATCCTGAAGGAAATTAGTCCTGAATATGTATTAGAAGGACTGATGTTGAAGCTGAAGCCCCTATTGCCTTGGTCACCTAATGTGAAGAGTTGACTCATTGGAAAAGACCTTGATGCTGGGAAAGTTTGAAAGCAGGAGATGGGGATGACAGAGCACAGGATGGTTGGATGGCATCACCAACTCAGTGTACATGAGCTTGAGTAAGCTCGGGGAGATGGTGAAGGACAGGGAAGCCTGGTGTGCTGGAGTCCATGGAATTGCAAAGAGTCAGACATGACAGGGCAACTGAATAACAACAAATTGCATCTTTTTACCACTAGATGCTTTGGTCTTGTGCCCAGATCCTGGTTCTGCCTCTGGTCCTCTGCCAAACACATTTGATCTTTTCCAAAGTTTGGCTATTAGCCCTTGAAGACTTTAGCTCATATTTACCTCATGGATTTACCTCTTTCTACAACCACGGAATCTTTCTCCTCAACCATCTAAGCACCCAGTTTTCCTTTTGCCCAGCTAGTGTGTGTGTGTGTGTGTGCATGTATGTGTCCATATGCACGTGTGTGTGTGTTAGTGGATGGAAGTGCAGAGTGGAAATATGAGGGGTGAGGTTGAGATTTAGTCTGTGGTACCTGCATCTCTGAAATAGATTTCTATTTATAAAGAACAAATTCTTAGCGGGGAGAGAACTCGACCCAGTTCATCAGATCCATCAAGTTGACCTCTTCTGCTTCACTATATATTTTTTGAAAATACTATTACAGCATTCAAAGGTTAGCTGGTTCCATATCTATTCTCACTGCTGGGTATCAAAAGCACGATCCTTATCATCATAAAGGACAAAGAGAATGGACTTAGACTACATCCTGAGGCAAAACAGCCTGATTCGTACTTTTATCTCAAACCTGATTTGCCATTGGGGAATCATTTGGGACTTTCAATGCCTCCTCCACCTCTCCTCCAGAGAGGAGGCAGGCGAATATATGGTTAACAACATCGACACTGAGCCCATGTTGTTTTGAATCCAGCTCTGTTTACTAGCAATGCAACTAAACAGATTCCTTAATTTCTCTGTACTATTGTTTTGCCATCTGTAAAACGGGAATGATAACTGTGCCTAACTCATAGGGATCTTGTGAGAATTAAGAGGCAGTACTTTGAGAAGCCTTAGACATGCACATAGTTAGCACTGAGTAAATGTTATTATTTTCCTCTAAAGCCTTTTCCTCTCCTTTTCCCTGGATACTCCTCAAATGTCTCCTGAAAGTTCAGTATGGTGATTTATCCTTAAATATGAGAATTAAAAAAATTTTTTTTTCTTTAACATTTCACTCAATTTCTGGAAATAGTATAAGATAATCAATCGGATCTTAGAAACAGGTTGGAAATTAATCAATATCAAAGAACCTTGATACAGAGTCACTCAAATTTCCAAATCTACTGATCAACCACTCTTTGAATGAAGGCTGTGGTGAAGCTGCTGGTGAGCTTTGTGAAGTCATGGAACTTCTTAGATTGGTTTTTTCTTGTGGCTTACACTGCTTGACATGCCAGAGGCTGGGCTGGATTTGAATTAGACTAGATAGCACACTGTTCAGTTTTCCCAGTATTTTCAAGGATGAGGATTTCCCAGGTGACTCAGTGGGTAAAGAATCTGACTGCAATGGAGCAGACACAGGGTTTGATCCCTGGGTTGGGAAGATCCCCTGGAGGAGGAAACGGCAACCTACTCCAGTATTCTTGCCTGGAGAATCCCATGGACAGAGGAGCCTGGCGGGCTGTCGTCCATGGGGTCACATAGAGTTGGATACGACTGAGGTGACTGAGCACAGTACTATCTAACTCCCAAACTAATAGCACCCCTATCCCAGGTGAATGGTGTTCAATCCACCCCACCCTTTCCAATCAGCCATTCAAAGCACTGAAAACTTGTTTGCTTGGGTCTTCTCTCATTAACTCCGGAGATGCAGATTAAAAACCATCCTTTGGTAGCATTTATTAAGTTTGTACAATGTGCTTTCCAAGAAGTGTTTAGAACAACAATGAGTTATGGCTAAAGCCAACGTGAGTGAGCAATAGACTCAAATTAGACAAGATAAAATTAAATTTTCATGTATCATAAATGAAATATCCATTAGGGACTTCGTAGATGACCTTCAGGTTCAGCAAATTCTGTATTAAAACTTCCAACCTGAAAGCGATGGCTGCTGGGCTAGATGGCATGCATTTCAGGGACTGTGGAGGAAAAGGCCCAGCCAGCCACAGTAAACAAATAACAAGTAACTAGTTTTGGAGAAATGCTATTGACAGTAAAATTCTAATTTTACTCCAGCTCCCAGAACAGATGTACCTCTGAGTCCATAGACTGCAATACTTAACTGCAGCTACTCAGCTGTGACCTTCAGCCCCAGGCTCACTGCAATAAAATTTTCATGCAACCATATGGAAGAATATTTTAATAGAGATTTACTGTCAGTAACTGTCCCAAAGGAGCAAATAAGGAAGCTGTAACATATTGCGTACAGTAAATCAAGGGGACTTCAATGGAAAAACGAAACCTCCCGGAGGCAAGCATCTTTAAAATTACAGGCAACACTTTGTACAAATATGTGTACAAAGGACTAGATATGCACTCGGTTAAGTAGCTCAAAATGGTTTCGATTTGCAGATATATTTATTTAGGATTTATTTATTGGATTTTATAAGTGGCAAGCACTTACCTGTCAGGCCTGAATGCCAATGTATCTCCCTTCCCTGGGGCAAAACGAAAGTGAGGGAGGGGTGACTTTAACTGAAAATCTCACCCAACCAGGCAGTGTGGCAGGCAGCATAAATTGCATCTTCTCCATAGCCAGGTTTACTTCATTTTAGGGTGAAGTATTAACCACTGGGACAAAAATATTCCTTTAGCCAGTATGTAAAGAGTTTTGGACGAGTTAAATGGTTAAAAATTCAGCTTAAGGATAATTGGGGAGACATGTCGATGAAAACTCCCAGTGGGACAGAAAGCGTTCAGAGGCCCTGGGTAAATACTTGATTATGTTTTACCCGACATTTTTGCATGTAAGAATATCTCCTTTTTGTGAAGCTATAAAATGTAGTTTTATCTAAATAGGCCTTGTGCTGGCTGGAATCAATAAACCAGATCTTATACTTATTGTCTCCTGACCCTGTGTTTATTTGGAAGATGTGAGTTAGGGGGCACAGGGCCACGGGTGAGTTGAGAACGATGGTTGGTGCTGAGAGTGTTACCTACCCAACTCCACACTTCAGTTCTCGTAGTTACCATCGCTACACCATTCCCTTGCTTGGCTTCAGCCCTTGCTGTTAAGAGCGTTTCAGCTTCAGACATTTGTTTCCTGAGGGCAAACAAGTAGCCATCTCTCCCCCTCTATTCAGCTGATGGAAACTCTAATGTGAGGGGCAGTAATTCAGAGATAAATAGACCGAACCCTGCCCATGACAGTTCATATTTTATGGTACAGAGAAGGCCTAAAACCTAAAAAAACTCATGTGTAGGAGGCATAGCACAAATGCCTCATCCATGGCACATAATGAAGGAAGATGTCTTGACATAAAACTGAAAATCAAAATATCCAAGTGACCGTGAATAGGGGAATCGGGTGATAAATCTTTATGTTTTGCTAAATGCCTGTGGGTTGTCACATTGGACAAAGAGTGATAACAAGAGAAGAATTGTCATATCTGATAAATGGGTCTTAGGCATTCTGTTCTTCGGTGGAAGTGGTCCAATTACTGCAAAATACAGGTGACCTGTACACACAAACCAGGCTATGCACATGTAGGTTAAATTACACACTAAAAGTGGATTACCTTGAGTAATCAGAACCTGGCTAAAATTGTAATGCAGTAAGAAAAATGCTTGAATGTTAGTTCATGCAGTTAGATTAATGTATAAATCGTGTTACATGGTCAACGACTAGTGTTTCCCCAGCGTTTCAATGAATGTACTTTTCTTACAGTTGGTATTTAGTCCCTGAACCCTTTAGCTGTACTGTATTTCACATTAAAGTGACATTGAGACTAGAAATGCTACTCAAAAAAAATATTAGTTAGGGACATAAATGTGTGCATGATATGTGTAGCTTGTTCCTTTGAGAGAAAGTCTGGTTGAGATAAATCTCCAGAGTCCTCGCATTATTTGGCCATGACCACGTTTAGAATCATTCTTTTTTGTCTTTATAAGGAATAGAATGGGCATGTAGAGACAATTCTCGTCTGTGTTTAATTTCGTGAATTTACCAAGAAGGGTGAGTCATGTCTTATATTTTTGATCCCATCTCTAAAACAAGTGATGTCAGAATGCTTACTCATTAAAGGCATTTCCCTTCCATCTCCTGGAAGGTTCAATGACCTTGGCTAGCTACATGCCAGGCCTTTTCATTGTCTGGGCAGTAAGCTTGTCTCTCCACTCTTCAACCCACTCTATTTGGGCAAGTTCATTTCCTTTCTCTTCTCCACAGGTTCTATATTCAATTTTTCACACCCTGAATTCACAGGACTCCAGAATATAATTGTTTTTCTCCCTTTAAACCGCTCCAGACCTTAGCTGTTTTTCAAGACTCAGTTCAGGACTCCAGGTATCCAAACTATCCCAGTGAATCATTTTAAACCCATCACTAAATGCTAAAGGCCATTTTCTACTGAGCTGCTAATGCATTCTGAGAACATTAATAGTTGTTTAATAAATACCCATTTATAATCGATTTGTTGATCTTTGACCTTCTTCACTTCCTTTTCACCACTTTGCATGCACTGCAGACTGGGACTTCCCCAGAGAATATGAAAAAATGTGCTCTGAAAAAATTTTTATTCTTATTCCCCCCACTGGGAACAAGCTGGAAAGTAGTCATTACTTAATGTAATTTTCCACCTGTAGACGTCATTTTACAAGCTCAAATAATGTGAGCAAAATGTAACAATATACCCACCCAACCAACAAAATCTCCCAAATTAAAAGCAATGTACAGCTGGAATGAGTAAAATAAGTTGCTAATTAGAAAAATATTCATGATAGATAGTAAGCTCCTCACAGCTGGAAGTCATCAGAAACTAAGAAGAATCTGGGAGAAAGGATTTTTATAAAGGATTGGAAGTGGGGTTCAATAATTCTGGAGTGAATGCCAGCTCCTTGAGAGACTATGGACTGTAGCCTACCAGGCTCCTCTGTCCATGGGATTCTCCAGGCAAGCATACTGAAGTAAGTTGCCATTTCCTACTCCAGGGGATCTTCCTGACCCAGGGATCAAACCCAAGTCTCTTGAAACTCCTGCATTGGCAGGCAGGTTCTTTGCCACTAGTACCACTTGGGAAGCCCCAATAATTCTGGAGTCTCTTCCAAATCTTAGATTCTATGATAACTGTCCGAATTGAACCAATTAAAATTGATTTTAGTAGCCCCGTGAGGTGAGTTTTTAATATCCCAAATACTTAAAAATTACAGTCAGAGTTAGGATATTAATTTATAAGAAATTTGAAATAATTGGTCACTAATTGATTGACTACAGTCAAAAGGATGGTTTTTTAGAGTGATCTGAATGTATGGACATAGCCACAAAGCACATTGAAATCTGTCTTGTTCTAAGAACATGCATCTACAATTTAATTACCTGTACACCTAAACGGGATGGCCACTGTGCACATTTTAATAAACAAATATTTATGTGCCCATTGGTCTTGTTGATTTTCCTGTCTGTGATTTGTTAACCTTGGGTACATGAAGAGAAGAAGAGGAATGTATTGCCCTCTTGGGAGTCCTGGGGATCTGTGCCACTGTGCTGTTGCCAGCCAAGGTCAGAAACTAGGCCATGTCTTTGCATAGTCCTACTTCCAGACATACAGCATTGATATTTCTTAAGTAGGCACTAACTCAAACATGCCAACCACAGACCAGCACCTGTTCTCATTATTTGTTACATTGATTTTATTGGTTGCTAAATATCTTGACAGACACCCCTAAAGACAGAGTTCATAATCCAGAATTTTTAGACACCAGATACTTAGGTAAAGTAAAACAAACAGCTGATGACCATAATTTCTTTTTTCATTTTCATGTAGTCTTTAGATACATTTTCAGAAAAATCATGAAATTTTGTCTTTTCATTATTTCTGTTTCAGTGTGGTCAGGATATGAAGAAAATTTTGAGAGGGAGGTTGACAATGCACTCAGCTGAAAATAGTACCACCGTGTGCAGATTCCACTTATAATACATATGTAAAGAAAAGGAAGAAAAAGAAAGTGAAATCACTCAGTCATATCCAACTTTTGTGACCCCATGGACTGTAGCCTGCCAGGCGCCACTATCCATATGGCTTTCCAGGCAAGAATAATGAAGTGGGTTGCCATTTCCTTCTCCAGGGGATCTTCCCGACCCAGGGATCGAACTCAGGTCTCCTGTAGGCAGACTCTTTACCAGCTGAGACACCAGAGAAGCCCAATACATATGTAAGGCTTGATAAAACCTTATTAATTAGCAATAATTTAGGCAACTTCTAATTATAGAATTCCTATAAATTAATACAGTGCTGCTTCTTTCACATGAATTGAGTGAGATGCTTTCTTATTTGTAAGTGTCTTCTAAACAAGAATATCTGTTGTTTGTAAGTAAGTAGGTGCTTTGAAAGGAGTTTATTCACTAAGGTAACTGCTGGTTTTAGAATTATTTTTACTTTTCTATTTGGGGAAGCAAACTTTCCCCACCTAAGGGAAAAAAGAAACTTCTACCTGAAAATACACACAATGTTTGAATCAGCAGTGTCTGAATCAAATTTTTGTATATAATAGGAAATGTCATAAACCCAGAAATATATCAAATGTGTTTTGGTAAAAATTAGTATGATTCCCCCAGACTGATTTAGATACATCCAGTTAGGTAATTAGTTGGTCTAAAATTTCCTGAGTTCAACAATGAGTTTTTTCTAAACTTTTTGGATATTTTTGCCCCATCTTCTATTAGCCAGGATCACACTTAAACATCCTAAGATGCATCAGAGAACAGAGAACTGGATGGTAGGCAAGAGACCGGGGTTCTGAGACTTAGGTTGGATTTCTATTTAGACATTTAAGAAGCAATGACATGAAGAACTGCAAGCCAGCCTACCCCACTGGCCTATGGCAAGAATGACCCCAACCATAACTATGAAAAAAATGTTGGCTTCTCTTAAAGTAAAATATTGGATCAACCCAACTTTGTTATTTATATTTATATCCTTAATGCAATTATAATTAATATAATTATATAAGCTGAAGTCCTTCATTCACAACTCCCTTGTTTGGGCAAAGCAGACAGTAAAAAACAAGAAATAGTTGATCTGTAGTATGGTTTTAGTTTCTCTCCATACCCTCTCAGAGTTAGGAGTCTGAATCTTGTTCAGTGTGAGAGAACATCCTTCTAGAGGCTGGGAAGAAGTGCTGGGATAAATTCACTAGGTCTTGATGAGGTAGGAAACATCCTGTCACATTTCAGGGTGAAATAGATCTTCAACAAGACATGCCCCCCTCAACTACCCACCTCTACCATTTCACAACTTGTATTCCCAGAACATGAGTATCAAGATTTCATTTGCCTTGGAGCCCTTCCAGAAATTAACAGTGTTAAGAAGAACCATTCTATTAAGTCAGGATGGTGTCCAATAAAAGCAATGAATGATAGGAAAATGGACCGTTTTTAATGCAGTTCAGTAAAACCGTCGCGAATGTTCTTAATTATGCAATTCCATCCTTCCTGTGTAATTGGCTCATTCAATTTTTTTCTCTCATGGTATAGAATAAACCGAATTGGGGGTCAGAGCCTTTTAATATTGTTATATTTGACTAATATTTGAAGATGATGAGGTAAAATACATAAGAGCGTAGAATGATATGGGCTTCCCTAGGCGAGTAAAAAGACTAAATTCTTATAGGACTGGCGAGAACAAAAAAATAATTGTACTTTCCAGAGGCCACCAAACTCTGCAAAAATAGAACACTATTTTTCAACTTTATTTTGTTTTTTACTGAAAAGTATTTAATTTACACAATTGTGTTAGTTTCAGGTATATAGTAAAGTGATTTGGTTATACAAACATATATGTATATGTCTGTATTCTTTTTTATTCTTTTCCATCATAGTTTGTTATAAGATATAGAATAAAGTTCTCTGTGCTATTCAGTAGGTCCTTGTTTAGTAGTGTATATCTGTTAATCCCATACTCCTAATTTATGCCTCCCCTTCTTTCCCCTTTGGTAACCATAAGTTTGTTTTCCATGTCTGTGAGTCTATTTCTGTTTTGTAAAAGTTCATTTGCACTATGTTTTATATTCCATATATAAGTGATATTGTGATACATGTCTTTCTCTTTCTGACTTACTTCACTTAGTATGATAACATCTAGAAGAGTCACAGAAAACAGCCAAACTCTGTTTACAAAAACAGAGCACTCCATTTTTAAAATGTTTATTCCTTTGGTTTTACATGGTTACTATAACCACATGATTCAAAATTCAAGTGGTACAAAAAGGGATAGTGAAAATTCTCCCTCCTTCCTGACATGCAAAGCATCTCATGCTATCAGGTTTGCATGGTGCTCTCAGAGATATTTTATGTATATTCAAGCAAATAGGTGTAAACTTTCATCTGTTTTTCTATTTGCATGCATGGCAGCATTCTCCACTAGGAGTCTATATTTGAACATTCAGATGCTGGGGACACAGATGAGCAAACCAAGCCCCATCAGGAAGTTTACCTTTCTGTGACGGGAAGCGGGCAAAAACAAAAAATGAACAAGATTATTTCAGAAAATGTATATCATCTGATTTCCCCACGAAACATGTATGTGGGGACGTGGGAGTTGACACACAATTCATAAACATGCTGATCCTTCGTTGCAATTTGAGTGTGTACTCAGTTGCTTAGTTGTGTCAGACTCTTCACGACCCCATGGACTGTAGCCTGCCAGACTCCTCATGTCCCAGGCAAGGATACTGGAGTGGATTGCCATTTCCTCCTCCAGGGGATATTCCTGACCCAGGGTTTGAACCTGGGTCTCCTGCATTGCAGGCAGATTCTTTACCACTGAGCCACTGGGGAAACCCCTTTGGTGACCTCAAATATCAAATGTACACTCATCGCTGCCTGACAATGCTTGAAACCTTTATCTTGCATAGCAAAAGGTGTAGATAGGAGAGGCCCTAAAAAGTTCATTCCCAGATATGATATTTCATGGAATGTTTACCAAGAGGCTGGGATTATGATGTTGACATGTGATTCTCATGTACTCACCATTACGATAATATCTTAGTCATTCTATAAAATCAGCACTTTGGATATGGAGAATTAGACTGTTCTCTTATTGTGGTAGAACCCTCCCAAGATAGCTACTTGCAGTTTTCCTGCTGCTGCTGCTGCTAAGTCGCTTCAGTCGTGTCTGACTCTGTGTGACCCCAGAGACGGCAGCCCTCCAGGCTCCCCTGTCCCTGGGATTTTCCAGGCAAGAGTACTGGAGCAGGGTGCCATTGCCTTCTCCGTTGCAGTTTTCCCATAGGTGTGCAAAAATGTACATTTTTACTTCTTTAAAATAATTGAGTTTTCTGGTTAGTTTGTCTATGCTGGTTACTTCTAAGAGTGGCAAAATACATACCAACTGAGCTTTGGATTTATGCCAAATGGAATTTTCCTGAAAGTAATAAATGATTTGATGGCACAGAAATTACTTTATATCTCTACTGAAATTCTATCCTCATTATGGGTATCAATTATTATTGTAATAAAAAAAATGAAAAGAGAGACTGAGATTGGGGGAATTCTAAAGCATCTTCTTCTTCCCACCACACAACATGTGCAGGATATTTCTTTCTTTTTTTTTTTTCTAGATCCTCACAGCAATTTATACATTTGTGTTTCTCATAATAGAGGACTGGAGGAGAGTTCCTTCTCTCCTCCTGTGTTGTCCTCCCTTCAGGGCTGCCATAACAAAATATCACAAACTGTATAACTCATAAACCAAAGAAATTTATTTCTTATTGTTCTGGATGTTGAGAAGTATAAGATTATGATGCCAATATATTGAGTGTCTATTGAGGGCCCACTTTCTATTTAAAAAATGGCAACTTCACCTTCTTGTGTCTTCACTTGATTGGAAGGGACTAGAGAACTCTCTAGAGCCTCTTTTTCAAATTAATTTTTATTGGAGTATAGTTGCGTTACAATATGTGTGGATCACAGTAAACTGTGGAAAATTCTGAAAGAGATGGGAATACCAGACCACCTGACCTGCCTCTTGAGAAACCTATATGCAGGTCAGGAAGCAACAGTTAGAACTGGACATGGAACAGACTGGTTCCAAATAGGAAAAGGAGTACGTCAAGGCTGTATATTGTCACCCTGCTTATTTAATTTCCATGCAGAGTACATCATGAGAAACGCTGGGCTGGAGGAGGCACAGGCTGGAATCAAGATTGCCGGGAGAAATATCAGATATGCAGATGACACAACCCTATGGCAGAAAGTGAAGAGGAACTCAAAAGCCTCTTGATGAAAGTGAAAGTGGAGAGTGAAAAAGTTGGCTTAAAGCTCAACATTCAGAAAACGAAGATCATGGCATCTGGTCCCATCACTTCATGGGAAATAGATGGGGAAACAGTGGAAACAGTGTCAGACTTTATTTTTTTGGCTCCAAAATCACTGCAGATGGTGACTGCAGCCATGAAATTAAAGGACGCTTACTCCTTGGAAAGAAAGTTATGACCAACCTAGATAGCATATTCAAAAGCAGAGACATTACTTTGCCAACAAAGATCTGTCTAGTCAAGGCTATGGTTTTTCCTGTGGTCATGTATGGATGTGAGAGTTGGACTGTGAAGAAGGCTGAGTGCCAAAGAATTGATGCTTTTGAACTGTGGTGTTGGAGAAGACTCTTGAGAGTCCCTTGGACTACAAGGAGATCCAACCAGTCCATTCTGAAGGAGATCAGCCCTGGGATTTCTTTGGAAGGAATGGTGCTAAAGCTGAAACTCCAGTATTTTGGCCACCTCATGCGAAGAGTTGACTCATTGGAAAAGACTCTGATGCTGGGAGGGATTGGGGGCAGGAGGAGAAGGGGACGACAGAGAATGAGATGGCTGGATGGCATCACCGACTCGATGGACGTGAGTCTGAGTGAACTCCGGGAGTTGGTGATGGACAGGGAGGCCTGGCATGCTGCGATTCATGGGATCACAGAGAGTTGGACACGACTGAGCAACTGAACTGAACTGAGATGTGTTACAATGTTGTGTTAGTTTCTGCTGTATACAAAGTTAATCAGATATTCATACACATATATCCACTCTTTTTTGGATTTCCTTTCCATGCAGGTTATCACAGAGAACTGAGTAGAGTTTTCTGTGCTATATAGTAGGCTCTCCTTGCGTACATGCTCAGTCAATTTGGTCACGTCTGACTCTTTGAGACCCCATGGACTGTAGCCCACCAGGCTCCTCCGTCCATAGAATTTTCCATGCAAGACTATTGGAGTGGGTTGCATTTCCTACTCTAGGGGATCTTCCTGACGTGGGGATTGAACCCATGTCTCCTGCATTGCAGGCAGATTCTTTAGCCACTGAGCCACTTGGGAAAACAGTTATCATTAGTTATCTATTTTATATGTAGTAGTGTATATACGTCAATCTCACCCCTTTGCTTGGTATCCATAAGTTTGTTCTCTAGGTTTGCAGCCTCATTTATAAGACACTAATCCTGCTCACAAGGGCTCCATCCACATGACATAAGCACTTGCCAAGGCCCACCTCCCAATACCATCATGTTTAGGGGACACAAACATTCAGACTTAGAATCCCATCTTACCGATCAATTACTTGCACTTTCCAGTTGTTTAAATTTCACATATGTGGGGTTTCTCACTACTAGTTAGTCTCTTCTGGGATAATACTGATTCCAAGCCATAATCCAAATCACTGATTCCAAATAATATGCTATTAGACCTTTCTTAGTTGATGCTACCTCAAATGCAGGGCCCTTGTAGATAAAGAGTAAGTGGACTTTTATTTCAGGTCACTTTTACGTCTATTATTAGATCCCATGCTCAGAAATCTAAAGGGAAAATGGTAGTTCCTACAACTGTACAGATGGAGCAATGGAAGCACCAATACATTAGATTACAGCTGGAGGGATAAAAACCACCCAGTCATCGATGACATTATTTTTGAGTTCCTTCCACAGGATCAGATGGTTTCTGGGAGCTGAGCTGGGAACATGACACATTGAGAACTTGAAACTTCCCAATGGTGGGAAGAAATGCCTGCAGATTCCATCTGATGCCAGAATCCTACTTTTTGTAAAAGAGAGATGATGGTGAGAAACATTGAGGGTTAGTCACTTCCCTCTTTTTGTGACTTCTACTTCTGAGAAGGGGATCTTCTCTCCTGGGACCCTCTTCCTCCATCAGGGCCTGGGACAGAGGGTGAGAAGCTTGCAACAAGAGTGATGCGGGAGCTGATTCTGTGAGTCTCTCTGTGGCAGTGAATTGGGTTCTTGGTATCTGTGGACGTGTTCTGTGTGTTCTGCTTCCTCTACGTGACAACCACAGGTTTTTGTCCCCACCCCCACTCAGTGGAACTGGCCTGAGACCAATTCCAAAATTAAACATTTGTTTGCCAAACATGCACAGCTGTGATCGGCCTGCTGCTGGTTTGCTGCATAGCATGCCACCTGCTAGCTCCCTTTCTAGAGAAAAAGAGCTGGGAGCAGAGCTGAGGGCAAAGTTCAGGCAATGGTTTGGGAATCTCTTTCCATCTCTGTGCAGTCTTCTGCTAAACTCTCTGGTTCACCCCCAAAAGAGCACTGCAAACTTGCTTATGGTTTTGATAAGAGCTGGGGCAGAGACACTGCTTTCTGTTTTCCAAATGGCAGAAAGCAGCAAATCAGTTTCTTCTCAAAGGTTACGTTGTTGTTTTGTTTTGTTTATCTTGGCTAGAAGGAGGGAGCTCTTTCAAGAAGATGAGGTCAAACCATCTCTGTTATGACAGTTACCTAGGTGAGGGAGGAATAAATCCACTCTCATTCAGGATGATAAATGTTAGATGAGAAATTAACCATCACACAGTTTTGCTACCTGGAGTTGGAGAAAGGAAAGATGAAACATGGTTGAAGTTTGACAGAACACAAAAATAGAGAGAAACTTCTGCAAAGTTTTCTTACAGCGTTAGCAGTATTTTTTTCACTTGCCTGAGGTCATTTCCTCTTATCTTATAATCCATTGTTTTCGAAGAGAAATTTCATAAAAGAAAGTCTTTTGTAATAGCCCAACTGAAGCTGGTGTGATGAAAACAATAAAATTTCTTGTTCATAAGTGATTCTTCCTCTGCTTCTAAGACAACCAAGGGAATAGCATAAGACAGTGTGCAGCAGTCCAGAGCTTATGATTGCTAAGGCCAAGTGAAATTGGAAGGTCCGGAGGTTCAGAAGCATCACACCCTGTTTTAAACCCAGAAGACTTGCTTCACTGGGGTTCTTCTGGAGTATAATCTCCACCTAGTTGTAGGAGCCACTTCATACCATCCAGCAAGTGTTTACTACACTTTTCTGAAGCTTACAACATCTATTCCACTTTTTCCTCTGCATTCAGATGCTGCATGTTTTCTTCACTATTCTATCCAGATTCTAGATTGTCCATGGTTTACTTTATTCAATAGATGATTACTTTTGGTGGGGGAAAAATGGGAAAAAACCAAGAGGAAGACTGAGAGATAAAAACTTGAACATAAAGATGGATTTTTATTTATTTCCCTAATATTTTATGACATGAAGGAAAATAAAGACTATCTTCAGAATCCTGAAAGTTTAATGCCTTGAAGCCACCCCTTCCAGACAGTAAGGTCTTAGTGTTTTTCAGCTCTGAGCATGTAGGGAGCAGAATGCATTGATAGAAGGTGACAACCCTGTACAGTTCTCTGCTCAAAGTCACTGCTACATTGAGTTCTTCATGTTTGGAGGAATCTCTTAAATAAATTGATAGTCACTGTTAGCTAAATGATGACACAGAGAGGAGAACTCTCTGGTTGCCTTGAGTCAGCTGGATATGCTATAGCAGAAAGGTGAAATTGCCTTTCAGAATGCACGCCATGCTAGTGGGACTTTCTCTCTGCAATGCAGCTTAAGAACCTTCTAGAGCTCTGTTTCTTCCTTCCCTTATTTAACCTGCAGATGCTCTTTTGACTTTAATTTCCCTTTCCAGGCTTATTTTTGATGGAAGCTCCTGACTCTTCCCCATTCACAAGAGATGACTTGTCATTTCCAAAATATATCCTGAGTTCTCTTGTCTCAAATGTCTCTGCCCTTCACTTCCCTTCTGCTGGGCTTGCTAGTCTCTCACCACCCCTTTTGTTAGTAAAATTCTGATACACTACTGAGATAAAATATCATCCTTCTTTTTAATTCAGATATATTTGACAGATAATATTGCTTTAGTTTTAGGTATACAATATAACGATTTGATACATGTATGTATGTATGTATAGTGCAAATCTGTAACTTGTGAAACAGTCTGCAGTCCTTCCAGATGGAAGGAAGCCCTTGTTTTTGTTCCACTAAGATTTTATAGTGCTAATAATCTCCTGGTGTGTTAGGCTGTAGCAAGTGATGTGTGTGGTTGCCTTCTTGCACTAAGCAAGTGGCTCCTTGAGAGAAGTTTCCACAGTGGCCTTAAGTCGCCCTTGTGTCTTCCATTCTTCCTGCCACCAGGCCTAGCATGATGCACATACTCCATGTGTGTTTGTTAAACTACACTTAAAATGATAAAAAAATATCATTAATGATGAGTTGCATATATTAAAAGAGCATATAAAAAAACATACTAAAAGGCGATTGGGAAGATTAAAAACAGTGTGACCCTTGGAAGACTCAAGCGACATAGAAAGTAATTCTCTCCAGAGAGAGGAACAAGAAAGAGGGGAAAAATTAAGAAAATGATGAGCTTTTGAAAAAGCAAAGTGAGTACTCTCTAACCTGTCAATAAGATTGGCAATGGTTTTTTAAAGAAGGAAGAATTTGGGGCTGGACTCTCGGTGAGAAGGACACACAGCCTCTTCTATGATAACAAAACGGTCCATAGAACCAGCAGAACACCCAGGATACTGGCTGTGATGGTAGGGCTGACAATCACAGAAAGGGTTCATGGGGCCACCATTAATGGGTTTCTCAAGCAAGGGAATAGCGAAGCATGAACTGAAGTATAAAGCAGAACAGTCCAGGATTTTCATTAAATAAATGGTTTTACAGACTGAGGTGAGCCAGGAAGTTTCAGAAGTTGGCTATACACTATACATAAATATTATATTCCTGGCACAAAGGCACTGGGGTAGAAATAGTAAAAAAACAAAAAAGTTAGACACCCTTTCTTAGTCCCTCCTCCATGGAACTCTGCTGGGTCCATTTGCCATCTATGATTTTCTATTAATCAAACTTCCTATTATAGATTTATGGTAGGAGAATCATAGTCCATATAGTCCCAGGAGAGCCAAGAAAGAAAATATGCCACCAACCAGAATTCTATCAAATTAATCACCTGGGAAAATTAGTGAAATTGTGCTTGAATGAAGGTATGGCACATAAAAAATATCTATGACTTCTGCCTCATTCTTTGAAAATGAGGTTTCTATTTTTATACTTTTGGAGCACAGTTGTGAGCAGAAATAAGTGGGTTCAACCATCAAGGCTAAGTGGTTTCAAAAGTCTCCACCTGACAGGTGAAGGGGGACACTGTTGCTTTAGTCCAGGTAGAATCTGGAAGACAAGACTGTGTTTTTCTGTCTGTTTTCTACACTGTGATTTATTCCTCATCTAACAGAGACCCTGCTCAGAACCTGGCCTATCGTAGGTACACAATAAGTATTGGCCGTAATCATGAATAAGTGGAACCATTTAACTGAGAAAGCAGAAATGTGAAATGTGTAGATGTCCATAGCTGTTGAGCCTGGTGATAGGCTACACGGCCTCAGGAGAGGAAGGCATAGGTCTTCAGCAACTAAATACTATGGGAAGGAGAAATTTCCACTCTCAGAACTTATAGTTTAGAGCCCTGTTGCTCAAAATGAGCTAAAGATAGAGGCCCTCTCCAAAGGGAGAATTAATGGCCATATGCTCAGAAATCAGAAGGGTATGGAGCAGACGTTTTGGAATGCGGGTGAATATAAAGGAGTAAAATGCAAAACTCGTGAGAAAATAAAACCTGAAGCTTCAGGGAAACTTGATTTGTCTGTAAACCCCCAGTTTTGCATTCAGAATGCTTTGAAGGAGAGTTTACTGGAAAAACATGAGAGATGTCTTCTCTGGCACAGAATCCATGCTGCTGAGGGGGCTTGAGGCTTGTCTTCTAGACTCGTGGACCTTTTGGACAAAAAATCTGCCTTTCTTCAGATCACCAGAACCTTTCAAAACTTCTAAATTTTCTATCTTCAGTCACTCTCACTTCAGTCCAACCAATGCACATACAGAGAAAGACAAACTTTAGAAGTTATTCTCCAGATGTTCCAAACCACAACCACACAGATCAGAATAATTCTTGTAGAGCTGGGTTTTGCATGCATGATCAAGACAAATACCATTTCCTGCATGACTGCAGATACTGACTCTTTTCAGGCTTCCAGAAACCTGGCAGGGAATGCTGCTGCTGCTAAGTCACTTCAGTCGTGTCCGACCCTGTGCGACCGCATAGACAGCAGCCCACCAGGCTCCCCCGTCCCTGGGATTCTCCAGGCAAGAACACTGGAGTGGGTTGCCATTTCCTTCTCCAATGCATGAAAGTGAAAGTGAAGTTGCTCAGTCATGTCCAACTCCCAGCGACCCCATGGACTGCAGCCTACCAGGCTCCTCCATCTGTGGGATTTTCCAGGCAAGAGTACTGGAGTGGGGTGCCATTGCAGAGAAGGCCTAATCACAAAATAGGGAAATGCTTTCATGAGTAGAGAGTTCAGGTTTACAAGAGTATTATTTCAATGGAAAAGGAGGGAAAAACCCAAGAGGATACAAGGTGTACAACTTTGCAGCCAGTTCCCTCATCCTTCGGCATCATAGTTGCCTAGAAGAATGCTTGCCTTCTTAGAATTTGATCTCTCCTTCCTGGGAGGTGATGCATTTTATAGAATGGAAACATTTGAAAGAAAATTCTAGTTTCTTTGTATTTAAATTATTTCCTTTGTGTTTCCTTTGGATCTTTGCTTCTAAAGCCCTCCCATACCAGACGACTCCAAGTTTGTTTTTTTCCTTTTAGTCCACCCACTACCAAGATTGGATTGGTTCAACATACACTTTTCCATTTCTAAAGAGTTTCCCATATTATTCCAGGTAGGAGGGATAAAAAGCACATAAAATAAGCCCTGCCTACCAGAAAAACATCTATTTCTGCTTTATTGACTATGCCAAAGCCTTTAACTGTGTGGATCACAATAAACTGTGGAAAATTCTGAAAGAGATGGGAATACCAGACCACCTGATCTGCCTCTTGAGAAATTTGTATGCAGGTCAGGAAGCAACAGTTAGAACTGGACATGGAACAACAGACTGGTTCCAAATAGGAAAAGGAGTACGTCAAGGCTGTATATTGTCACCCTGTTTATTTAACTTCTATGCAGAGTACATCATGAGAAACGCTGGACTGGAAGAAGCACAAGCTGGAATCAAGATTGCTGGGAGAAATATCAATAACCTCAGATATGCAGATGACACCACCCTTATGGCAGAAAGTGAAGAGGAACTAAAAAGTCTCTTGATGAAAGAGAAAATGGAAAGTGAAAAAGTTGGCTTAAAGCTCAACATTCAGAAAACGAAGACCATGGCATCCAGTCCCACCACTTCATGGGAAATAGATGGGGAAACAGTGGAAACAGTGTCAGACTTTATTTTTTTGGGCTCCAAAATCACTGCAGATGGTGACTGCAGCCATGAAATTAAAAAACGCTTACTCCTTGGAAGGAAAGTTATGACCAA
>NW_011494787.1:4126686-4159001 GCF_000754665.1 Bison bison bison
AGAAGGGGACGACAGAGGATGAGATGGCTGGATGGCATCACTGACTCGATGGACGTGAGTCTAAGTGAACTCCGGGAGTTGGTGATGGACAGGGAGGTCTGGCGTGTTGCGATTCATGGGGTCACAAAGAGTTGGTCACAACTGAGCGACTGAACTGAACTGAACTGAACTGAATGACAACTTCCATTCTAACAGGGCCACAGCTGTATTTCCCAAGTGATTTCAACCTAGTAAGCACTAAGATAGCAGTATGAATCTGGTGTGACTTTCTATTATTGCAGCTGCAAACTTCTGCCTAGAGGTAGGTAGTATTGGACACTTTCTCACTGGATTTTCTTTTCTCCATGATTGCTTTCAAACTCCCTGAAGACAGTGGCCTTATGTTTTCAGCTTCCTTATTTCTCTCCTAGACAACATTCTCAAGAAATGCTAATTGAAATAGGTCTAGGGGCGTGGTTGATAATGCAGTCATTTTCTTACTGGATTATCATACAGTTCTTACAGTGTAGGCTCTGAAGTCACTAGGAGAAAGAAAAGGAGACCCCAAATTCAGAGTGGATAGCATATTCATTACCTAGCATGACCATCCTGTCTCCTCTGAAAGACCAGAGTTATCTTTTGAACTCCGCAGGGTCTTAATTTAGAGGTTCTGTTGACTCTTCATTACCATGGGGTTGTTCAAGTGGCAAGGAGCATGTGCAGTATTTAAGGTGCTCTTAAACATTACTATCTATGGTAAATAAGAAAGGGGGCACACGTATTAGAGTTGCTGTTTAATGATGTAGGAAAAAGCTGCCTGGTAAAGTGCACCATTAAAAGAAGCTGAAATCTGTGCCAAACAATGACCTGATAATATACTGAGAGCTTCAGGGTCAACACCACATCTCCTAACTTGAAAAGTGATGAGTGTCAAGTGTCTCTGAGGAGTCAAGAAACCTAAGGAGTGGAGGATGCTAGGTTGGAAGAGGAAGTGATTGATGAGACAGGGCTTGCATGCATGTGCATCCACGAAGCCTCTCACCGGAAGTCTGGTTGTGAGTCATTTTCAGATCTTCTTTCTTATTAAACCAATGAAACACACCCACAAGCTTAGAAAACAAATCAAAACCCTAGTCAACAAGAGTAATTTGTATCTGTTAAAATGGCATATGGTAAGCAAGTCTTGGATCCTTCAAAGAGATGCCCAAAGCAAAACTACTCTTACTATTATTTTTCTGCTTTTACAAACACAAGCTAGTAATTACAATCATGTCTTTGGTTTAAAATGTTTTGTGCAACATGAGACAGCAAATTTATCTGTATAGTTCTAGTAAGCTGTAACTTTAGAAACTACAATGGATTTTATATCCTCCCAGGAAGATTTTATAGGCCTCTAAAAAAAAAAAAAGTTGAATTATAAAGTCTGTATCTGCTTGTTTAGTAGAAGGAGAGTTCCAGAGGCTATTCCTTTGTAATTTCTATCTAATTGATCACGCTTACTGTCTGGTAACTTATAGTGATACAGACTGCCGATTATAAGTATTTCCTGAGACTTACAGGAGTGTAAGTCCATGATAAAGTGTTCTCTGGGTCTCACCTGAACATCTCTTAGACTCTTTCTGTTGCTTTGTATAGACAGAGCTAGTCAACTGAATGGAACCCAGCGAGGAACACGCTTCCTAATCCTGAAACGCTAAGAACAGGGTTGGTGAGACAAGACATAACTACACATGGAATGATATTTAGAAAGATATGGCAAGGGAGTAAATGTTTTCTTGGTTTTCCAAGTGGATTATACTTATGAGAAATATATTGGCTCAGAAGGGAGGGGAGCTAACGTTACATTTAGATGGTCGGGGAAGTTATAACATGTGAAGTTGGCACTGGATCTAAAGGAGCTGATTTTGAAGTCAGAGGAAACAGAAGGGTGTGCTAAGTGAGTCTAAGCCTGAGCAAGTGAGCAGAGGAAGGAGAGCTCCAGATGGGATCTGGAGACCAGAACCCTAAACAAACCAGTTTGCCTGAAGCAGATGCCACATGCATGTTGCAGGATTGTTTACTACAGAGGGAGGCTTAGATTAGGCCATGATCACCTTCTGTATCAGGCTAAGGACTTAGCATTTTACCCAATGTCTAAACTACTAGCTATGGCTAAGGTATATCAAGATTGCCTTGGTTAATAACAATGAAAAATTAAAAATTTTTTCCTCCAAAGATTGAAAATTGGCCTCTCTTTCAAATATTTGTCCATAAGGCAGATAGAACATTTGAATCTTTACATTTTTTGTCACTGTTTTATTGAGTGCATTTTATTTATTTATTATTTTATTAGGTTGATTTTTTTTCTTTCTAATTTATTAAAATATTACAATGCCATTCTCCCAGTATAGTTCTACTATACACTGGTCAAAACTATTGGCAAAGATGGAAAAGAGTTTGAATGTTTCTGTGACAAGAAAACTTATTTGGAAACTTGGGTAGAAATCTCAAGAGGAAAGGACTTATCACTGAGTTTATTTTTCTATTTTTCTTTTCTATTGCAACTGAATATCCATTAGTGAGTGCATCATATAAAAGAAAACTCTGATTGTAAAGCATTCTATGCAGAAGCAATTGTTTATGTTCTGGCAGAGTTGAAAGAACCCTAAAGTAGTGTCCTTTGTGTTTGAGATTGATAAGTACAATTAATCAAATCCTTATCTTACTCTGGCTTCCCTGGTGGCTCAGAGGTTAAAGTGTCTGCCTCTAATGCGGGAGACCTGGGTTCGATCCCTGGGTAGGGAAGATTCCCTGGAGAAGGAAATGGCAACCCACTCTACTATTCTTGCCTGGAGAATCCCATGGATGGAGGAACCTGGTGGGCTACAGTCCAGGGGGTCACAAAGAGTCGGACACGACTGAATGACTTAACTTTCACTTTCACTTTATCTTACTCTACACTCTAATCATCCTTATCTTACTCTACACTTTAAACATCTGTGAGGATGTTTACTTTAAAAGAAAGGCTACTTTTAGACAAGACATGGAAGAAACCTAAGTATCCATTGACAGAGGAATGGATAAAGAAGATGTGGTACATATATACAATGGAATATTACTCAGCCATTAAAAAGAATGAAATAATGCCACTTGCAACAACATGGATGGACTAAAGATTGTCATATTGAGTGAAGGAAGTCACATACAGAAGGCGAAATATTATATGACATCCCTTATATCTGGAATCTGAAAAGAATGATACAAATGAATTCACAAAACAGAAAGAGACTCACAGACTTTAAGAATGAACTTATGGTTGCCAGAGGGAAGGATGGGGGCAACGGATAGTGAGTTTAGGATAGACATGTACACACTGCTATATTTAAAATGAATAACCAACAAGGATCTATTGTATAGCACATGGAACTCTGCTCAATGTTATGTGGCAGCCTGGATGGGAGGGGAGTTTGGAGGAGAATGTGTGGGTGTATGTGTGTGTGTGTGTGTGTGTATTCTGTGAAAGCTGAATCCTTTCACTCTTCACCTGAAACTATCATAGCATTGTGAGTCAGCTATACCTCAATACAAAATAAAAAGTTTAAAAAAAGAAAGGCTATTTTATTTTACTCTTAATACCCAAATCAAACCAAATTGTGAGAGCATGGTATGTTAGACGGTAGTTGATAAATATCAAAGAATGTAAACATTAGGTAACCAAAGAGCTTGGGCTATCTCATTCTTAAAATTAATTGGAAGTTTTATATCCTTGCCCCAAGCATAGGGAATGAAGGCATACACAGTTACATGGATAACACTTGAAGGACATGTTGAAAGCTTATAAATCTGGCAGATACTAGACAAATTCAGCCTGTCCAGGTTTTGTTTGGTCTTTACCATCCATATCAGCCATCTTTTATAAAGATAGATCTAAAGGATTTGACACTTGCTCCTTTTGAAATAGTTATTTCAGAACTATTTACATATTTCCCTAGGATGCCAATGAAAGCTAAAAATAGTGGTGAGTGTGTACACTTGAAATTCCAAAACCATCAACCTGAAACCTATATTTTTCCATTTTTCTTTTCAGACTCACTTCTCTCCTCCCCTCTCCTCTACCTCCTCACCTCTTTTCATTCCATTGATTCTCCACTAATTTCTATCCCACCCCATTATGTATTCCACCTCAGAAAATAGATGAGCATCAATTTTTAAAAATTTGGGTGGACAATTGGCTTTTTGGTAGAGTTACAAAGAGGAAAGTTGCATCTGACAGGCAGATTCTTTACCACTACCCATAGGGCCTTGACATCAGTCAATTTTTACAGAAAATCATGGCATCTGGTCCCATCACTTCATGGGAAATAGATGGGGAAACAGTGGAAACAGTGTCAGACTTTATTTTTTTGGGCTCCAAAATCACTGCAGATGGTGACTGCAGCCATGAAATTAAAAGACGCTCACTCCTTGGAAGGAAGGTTATGACCAACCTAGAAGCATATTCAAAAGCAGAGACATTACTTTGCCAACAAAGGTCTGTCTAGACAAAGCTATGGTTTTTCCAGTGGCCATATATGGATGTGAGAGTTGGACTGTGAAGAAGGCTGAGCGCCGAAGAATTGATGCTTTTGAACTGTGGTGTTGGAGAAGACTCTTGAGAGTCCCTTGGACTGCAAGGAGATCCAACCAGTCCATTCTGAAGGAGATCAGCCCTGGGATTTCTTTGGAAGGAATGATGCTAAAGCTGAAGCTCCAGTACTTTGGCCACCTCATGCGAAGAGTTGACTCATTGGAAAAGACTCTGATGCTGGGAGGGATTGGGGGCAGGAGGAGAAGGGGACAACAGAGGATGAGATGGCTGGATGGCATCACTGACTCGATGGACGTGAGTCTAAGTGAACTCCGGGAGTTGGTGATGGGCAGGGAGGCCTGGCGTGCTGCGATTCATGAGGTCGCAGAGAGTTGGACACGACTGAGCGACTGAACTGAACTGAACTGAAGTTGCCACATAATGTTTCCTTGCCTCCTGATTCCATGTAAATGCATAGGAATCATAAATGCACATATAACTTAGACCAAAAAAATGATCTTTGACCTATATTATCTTCTAGAAAATCCTTAGCTCCTTAAATAACTAAGCTACATTTGGATGCAAATGATGTGATTATAAGCTCCTTAAGTTTCAATAAACCCTTTTCCCAGGATTTTTGCATCTTCTGCCAACCTTTGGTAGGATGTGTTTATAGCTTTCAGGTCAGCACGCATATTTCAGGGTTTTCTGGTTTCCAAATTGGCACAAAGCTCAAGGAGAGAGAGAAAGCATCCAACAACCACCTGCAAAACCTCCAATAGGTATGTTTCTTCTCAACTCAGTGGTTTAGAGTGCTGTAACAGTGGGTTATGATCCAGAAATGGTTCTCCAAACATGCGGTCTGCATGCTTTGATCTCTCTACCTTTTGTAAATAGTCAAGGCAAGGAAACAAACTATATGTCCATTGACAAATGAATGGATAAAGAAGATATGGTATATACATACAATGGAATATTACTCAGCCATATAAAGACTGAAATAATGACATTTGCAGCCCCATGGATGAACTTCGATGTTACTATACTAAGTGAAGTAAGTCAGACAGAGAAAGACAAATATCATGATATAACTAATACGTAGAATTGAAAAAAGTGATACAAATGAACTTATTTATAAAATAGACTCACAGACATAGAAAACAAATGTATGGGGATGGGGGAGGGATAAATAAGTAGTTTGAGATCAACAGATACATGCTACTACAAATAAAATAGGTAAACAATAAGGACCTACTGTGTGTCATAGGGAACTATGCACAATATCTTGTAATAAACTATAATGGAAAAGAATATGTAACAGACTATACCTTTATGTTGTTGTTTAGTTGCTAAGTTGTGTCTGACTCTTTGAGACCCCATGGGTTGTAGCCCACACAGCTCTTCTACCCATGGGATTTCCCAGGCAAGAATACTGAAATGGGTTCCCATTTCCTTACCCAGGGGATCTTCCCAACTCAGGGATCAAACCTGTGTCTCCTATATTGACAGGTGGATTCTTTACCACTGAGCCATCAGAGAAGCCCTATATATCTATATATGTGTATACGTATAACTGAATCACTTTACTGTACAGATCAAACTAACACAACATTGGAAATGAATCACCATACTTCAATTAAAAAAAAAAAGACAAAGAAAATAATCTAAAAAAAAAAAGAAAAGAAAAGAACTCTCTGCCTGTTATTCCCATGTAGTTTCTTGAGGTTGTATTGCAGATAGCACATATTCCACTAAAGAGGGAGTTTTGAGAGGGTATTTTTCAAAGTTCCTTAATATGAAAACTCAGTTTTGTCCTTGCTTCCAGGAACCCCAGGACACAGGAACATGTGCTTTGGGGAAATTATGTTTCCCAGACTGTTTGCTACCATCTTCTTTTCAAGGATCCCTTCATAAATGAAATTGAATGCATATGAATATTGTCTTTCTCCTCAATTCAATTTTAACATATAATTCAGAAAATTGTCTGTATGCTTTAGTACATATCTGCTTACATAGAAGAGACAGGTTCCAATGCTATGGTTTCCACTCAGTGTTCTACCAAAATTATCTGAGAATCTTCAGTATTGTATGTCACGTTTCTTAAAAATAAGAACAGAGACAAAAACACTTGCTGAGAAAGGCCCTGTGCTCAGTGCTTTGTTTGTATCAAACTTATTTATCCTCCTAATAACTCTAAAGATGTAATAGTCATTTTTCTACTTCACAAATGAGGAAACAAAAACTCTAAGAGTTTAAGTGTTCAGAGTCTCACAGCTCACACTGGGTGCAGCAGAATTCCAGTCCTGCAGTCCTGATACAAAAATAAGTAAACCGAAACACAAGCCTGTGCCCTTTCTACTGTAACTTGCAGTCTCCCTACTAGATAACTTGCTTTCACTCCTGTGTCTTAATTGGATGCATTCTTTTTCTTTCTAAAAAAGACAAAACAAAACTCTACTCCTTTGGCTTCCACCAAGTATGAAAGTATTTAACACCGGGGATGGGTGAAACTCAGAAGGCCTGGACTTGGGGAGGGAGCTCACATCACCTCCTCTGTGTTCTCATCCAAGAACCTGGCAGGGCGATTCAGTGAATAGACCTTCCTGTAGGTGATCAACACTTTGGAGAAAGTAGCATTCCTCCACCTGTAAACGTGAGATAATGTGAAAATTCAGAGACACAAATGCAGTCAGTCTTATCCTATTAGCAAACACGGAGAATCAAAGGAAGGGCTGAAGTTCTGACATCCTGAGAAGCGTTGGACAGAAGTTGGCCAAGGTGCCCATGGCTCCAACTTGTGCTTCTTGCTCCTTCTGCCAGGGCCCTGCCCTACCTCTCACATTTCTCTGAATCCTTCAGTGAGGGTTATCTCATTCAGTGTCCAAAAGATAGAGACGGCCACTCCTGCTACCTCCATCTCCTAGATGAGGAAACGTGGGGCTAGCAAGATAGGTGATTTGTCCACAGTCTCATGGTTACCAAGTAGCAGAGCTGAATGGGAATGGCTGACCATCTGTAAGATATGATGCTTAAACCAAGACAGTCACAGGCTCCCTGGGATCATTGGTCAGCCTAGAATCAAAATTAGTACTGCCTCGCTTCATCCTCTATGCTTAGCCTCTTTATAGAACAGGCCCATTCAGGTTTCCCTTTTAACCTGAATTCAGAGATGACATTTAATTCATACAAAATAAGGTAGGGCACTATGGGTTCTAGAGAGATTCTGGACAAGATGGATCTGTAAGCCCTTCTTCCTTCTGTCTTGACCCTTTGCCTTCCTGCTGCATCCATTCTCTTCTCCCAGCTTCTCTAAGGAGCTGGTGGCCACAGGTGGAGTTGAGTCTTTTACTCATTCAGGCTGCTCTGAGTGGTGGACATTGATGGAGTTCTAGAAGGGGAGGAGAAGCCAGATTACAATCAGGTGTGGTTTCTGTGTTATGTTTCTGATACATGGCCTAAGAAACCATGGACGAAAAGAACTCAGATCCCTAAACCTCCAGTAATGTGTTGTGATCTCTTTTCTCATCCTGAATACAAATTCTATTCATCCTTAATTTTATAAGTCACAATTTTACATGCTTTTTCTTAAAGACTTCCCAATTGTATAAGCTTCAGGTCCCAACAAGCTCAGATCTGCATTTACCAAGCCCTCTGGGGATCTACCCAAGCCTCTTTCTACCCTGGATGGGGCCTCAAATCACCTCTGTCCACACTGTATGCATCCTCTTAACAAAAATTTTTGAGCAATCCTTCAGTACCTGTGTACTTATTTATTTATGTTACATACATAAATAAGTTACATATAAAACATAGTCAAAACCAGAAATTTTTAAAAATGAGATGAACTATATAAATATCCCAAGTTTCAGTATGGCCTCTTCCTTCCCCAGTGGATGGTCAGCATGAACATTCCTTGGTGTGTGCAACCTGGTTAGGAGAGTCTAGTCTGATGACTGGTTTTGATCTGAGTTTTTCTAGAACTGGTTACACAGTGACGCAAGATTTGTACAGACACCAGATTTAAATACTCTGCCTTCCTGAAACTGCAACTTTCTTTCCCAATTCCCAATTTAAAGATTTTTGAAGCAACTCCATTGATCCAATTAATGGACTTTATAATAAATATATGTTATTAGATGAGAGCTTCACATTACATTTTTGAAAAAGGCTCTGCCATGAACAATATTTCAAATCCACTTCTTTGCTTATTACACTTATTACATTCCCCCAGGTGGCTACCACTACAAAAATATCTGATGGGCTCAGTTATTGTAAGGAACTAACAGCCAATAATTATTTAACGCATTATCTCTCAAGAGGTAGATGAAGTTTAGATAATATTTCTCAAGGGTTCTCAAGAACCACTATGGGAATCACTAGCATAGTGGGGTCAGATCAGGAGGGGAGAGGTTTTAGAGACAACCTCATTTCCTGATCTTTCAGGGTATCCACCTACTGGTGAATTGGGCCAGGAAAGGATTTTCCTCTGCTGGGGTCATCCATTCTCAAATTCAGTGAGATGAGCTCAAAGCCTCACTTACTGCCAGCAGGAGAAGGTAACTGCTGAGTGGAGAGATGGCTCACCACCCAAAGCCAACAGCTCACGTCTTCACCTGTTCTGCTACTTAGTGTGTGTTTGGAGGTCACTTTCTGGACCTTGGCTCCAGCAGCAGGAAACTCCATGTGAAGCAGAGGTGACCATGTCCCCTTAAGTTCCTTTGTAGAAGGTCAGTGCTGTAGTTTCATGACGTCAGTGTCGCTGCGTGTGGGAGAAGTCTGAGGGCAAGGATGGTGCCTGGGGTCTAACTCACTCTGTATTTGCCCTTGTCAGGTTTGTGCCAAGTGGCTCTGCCTTTAAATTTGGGTTTAACCTCACAACTAATTTCCTTTCTACTTGATGAATTCCTGATGTGCGTGTGTCTCCACACAGGAATTTTCTTTTCTTTTTTTGTGTGCTGTCCTTTTTTTTTTTTTAGTTCTTTTTAAAAAAATTTATTTATTTTAATTGGAGTCTAATTACTTTACAGTATTGTAGTGGTTTTTGCAATACATTGACATGAATCAGCCATGGGTGTACATGTGTTCCCCATCCTGAATCCCCCTCCCACCTCCCTCCCCATCCCATCCCTCAAGGTCATCCCAGTGCACCAGCCCTGAGCACCCTTGTCTCATGCATCGAACCTGGACTGGCAATCTGTTTCACATATGATAATATACATGTTTCAATGCTATTCTCTCAAATCATCCCATCCTTGCCTTCTCCCACAGAGTCCAAAAGACTGTTCTATACATCTGTGTCTCTTTTGCTGTCTCGCATATAGGGTCATTACCATCTTCCTAAATTCCATATATATGCATTAGTATACTGTTTTGGTGTTTTTCTTTCTGACTTACTTCACTCTGTATACTAGGCTCCAGTTTCATCCACCTCATTAGAACTGATTCAAATGTATTCTTTTTAATAGCTGAGTAATATTCTGTTGCGGAGAAGGCAATGGCACCCCACTCTAGTACTTTGCCTAGAAAATCCCATGGATGGAGGGGCCTGGTAGGCTGCAGTCCATCGGGTCGCTAAGAGTCAGACACGACTGAATGACTTCACTTTCACTTTCCACTTTCATGCATTGGAGAAGGAAATGGCAACCCACTCCAGTGTTCTTGCCTGGAGAATCCCGGGGACGGGGGAGCCTGGTGGCTGCTGTCTATGGGGTCACACAGAGTCGGACATGACTGAAGTGACTTAGCAGCAGCAGCAATATTCTATTGTGTATATGTACCACAGCTTTCTTTTCCATTCGCCTGCCAATGGACATCTAGGTTGCTTCCATGTCCTGGCTATTATAAACAGTGCTGTGATGAACATTGGGGTACACATGGCTCTTTCAATTCTGATTTCCTTGGTGTCCACATGGGAATTTTTAAAGCCTTTACCATGGGCAAGTTCTGGTCTACCCGCCTGCCCCTCACCTAAATTAATAGCTATCCATTTATAATGATCTGTACGGGCTTCGCAGGTGGCTCGTATGGTAAAGAATCTGCCTGCAATACAGGAGACCTGGGTTCAATCCCTAGGGAAGATCTCCTGGACTGAAGGGACTGGCAACCCTCTCCAGTATTGTTGCCTGGAGAACCCCATGGACAGAACAGCCTGTGGGCTACAGTCCGTGGGGCCCCAAAGGGTTGGACATGACTGAGTGACTGACACTTTCACTATAATGATCTGTATATTAATCTCTGAATCATACAATGGAGAAAACCCTTAAGAGGCTTTGTTTCCCTTTTTTACCTATACTCTTGCTTTCACATCTAAAATTTTCTTTATTGAGTATGTGCTCACTTTAGCTTCTGTTCTGTACCTTCCCCATCCTTCAAAGGCAACACTTCAATGCTGTGACCTCCATAAACGCTGCTGCTATTTGCCCGGTAACACCCAAATTCTTCCTGTGCATCAGGCTTCTAGTACAGAAACTCTTATCCCTTGGGGTATCATTCTTTTTGGACACTGCTGTTCCCTCCCTAACATCACATGCCTTTGTTTATTCATCTTGTCCTCCCTCTTGTTAGTTTTTTTTCCCCTCTCTGTCTCTTACACCCTCCCACTTCTCCTAAATAAACAGCATCTAGCATTCCCCCCAGTGTTAGAAACTGAATTCCTTCTTAGGGTCATTGTCAAGGACATATTTAAGGTCTTATTCTTAAAATGTATGACATGGTATATTTTTTCTTTTAAATTGATGATACATCTCCCTAAAGGCCCTTCAGTGGTCTGCCTGTAAAATAAAACCAACTGTTGTGCCAAAATCAACTTGCCTGATGCCTTCTGAATCATTGAACAGCAAGCTACAGCCATGCTCACCACCAAATGAGAAAATCCAAGCCCCTGTCCTGCGCACAAGTCATTCAACATGAGGTGAGGTTGGAATTTAAGTTCCACAAAGCAGGGTTTTTGAAGATGAATAATGAAAGAGATCCCTGAGAGGATGCAGCTCTAAGACTGTCTAGAGAGGCCCTGAAGGAAAGCTAAGGACCATCATCTACCTAAGATGATAATCAACTCACAAAGCACAGGCAATGGGAGAAGCTGCCTGTGGCCCTTCCTCTCTGGTGATTAGAGAAAGGAAAGCTTGAGGAATGCTTCTGGAGGCTGAGACAAGCATAATTCTTTTCCCCTAGAACTTTCGAGAAAGAGGAAGCAACCACAATCCAGGGATCTTTGGCTCTGTTCATGTACCCACCTCAGGAGCTGGGACAGCCAGCAGTGGCAGCTTGTGCCTCGTTATTAATTTTAGTCAGAGCAGATTCTCATTGTTTTGGGCTTGCTAGGTGGTGCCAGCAGTAAAGAATCCTCCTGCCAATGAAGGAGATATAAGACATGGTTCAAACCCTGGGTGGGGAAGATCCCCTGGAGGAGAGCACGACAACCCACTCCTATATGCTTGCCTGGAGAATCCCATGGACAGAGGAGACTTGAGGGCTACAGTCCATAGGGTCACAAAGAGACATGACTGAAGTGACTTAGCATGCACGTAGAGCTGAGGCAGAAATTGCAGGACGCCGTGGGGAACAAAGTTAGAATTCCCTACCATTTACTGAGCACCTATTATATGCCAGGACTATGTAAGCCCTTCTAAATAGAATCACTCTTTCAGTAAAATGGATGCTATACTAGCTATACCTGAGAGTTGTTCTAAGGATGAAGTGAGTTATTTCATACAAGTTTGTTACCTGATAGGCCCTCATAATGGCAACAATTGCTTTGTTTTTGTTTCGTCTTTACAAAAAGTCAGTGAAATAATTGGCATCTAGCCTAGGATGCCGCAGGTCTCCTCAACCTGAAATCTGCAAGGTCTCATGCACAAAAATAATAATAATGCTACCAAATTAATAATGTATTACAATTAACATAATGCATTCAAATATATTATTTCCTTTAATATTTAGATCTTACTTTTGGAGTAAAAATTATTTCTTTATTTTAGAGATAACTATTTGAGATAAGAGTCCTTCAAGGTCATGTGGTTAAGATAGACCTCAAACACATCACAACTCATTGGTGGAAAAGACAGGGTCCTGAAGGTTATCACTGTAATGGCAACAAATTAGCCTTCTGCCCCCAATTCAAAATATCTTTTCCCTCACTTGACATGGCCCTGCAATCCTTCCTTCTAAGCCTACTGATTCAAAATAAGGCATTGAGTTTCCAAAAGGTCCTTGAAAAATGTGCAAATACTTTTCCTGAGCTTGGAGGCATAATAAGTCAATGATTCTCAAATTAGTGCATCTGCTAGGATATTTTCACACACCACATATATGTGACTATATTACATATAGTAATACATGTCTCTGTGGCTGTAATAACAAATAACCACAAACTTGGTGGCTAAAAACAGTATAAATATATTGTCTTTTAGTTATGGAGGCCAGGAATTAAAAGTCAGTGTAACTATACTGAAATCAAAGTTTCCTCTGAGCCTGGAGGGGAGAATCTGTCTATATCTTTCCAGCCTCTGGTAGCTGCCAGCATTCCTGGGCTTGTGACCCCGTCTCCACCTCTGTGTTCACATTGCTTCTTCTCTTCTATGTCTCTGTGTGTCTATTTCAAATCTTTGTTTCCCCTTTATAATGATGTATGTGACTGCATTTAGGCCCACCCAGGTAACCCAGGAAAAATTCCTTGTCTCGAGATCCTTAATCACATCTTCTGCTATACACATTGATATTCATTCTTTTGGCAGTAAGGCAATATTCACGGTTCTGAGAATTAGAAAGTCAATATATCCTTGAGGGCCACCAATTCAGTCCAGTATAGTGACTTAAAGGAATGCTTCACTTGTGAAAGAGAATGATGATGGGACCCAAAGCCTGTGGCATTGGCCAAAGCACTCCAGTCTGAGGCTGGATCCTCAATTCAAATGACCCTGCTGAGTTCCTGGCAGCTTAGGAGTAAGAGCTAAATATTATAGATTGTAAGTTCTTTCTCCTTGATTGTGTCCACCTGCCAACCTTCTTCTTCCTCTTCTTCCAAAAGCCTCTTTCTACCCATTCTTTAAGGCCAACACAATCCTTAATCCCAAGGCCACTTCTGATCTCCAAAGCTGGAAACAATCCCTTCTACCACTGAATTTCAAAAGCATTTTATGTGGCTCTTTTATGTGATTTTCTTTATGACATATATGACTTTTTAGCTTGCATCACTGTAACTCACATGTGTTTTCTCTCTCCTCCTAATAGAGTTCCCTGAGGTTGAAGACGTTGTTCACCAGGACCACCACCCACCTTCTATCTTCACTCTTCCAAGCAGCAGTCAGTTCTCCACATAGCACAAATTGATCTCTACAGAATAAAAATCAGATCATGCTATTTCTACACCAGAAAGGTTTTGATGACTTCCTGTCATACATACTCAGAATAAAAATCCAAACTCCTTACCATGACCAGAAACCCTCTCCAAACCTTCAATCAGCCGATGCCACCTTAAATGACTTTGCTCCCAGGGCCCTGCTCTCTGTATTTGCTGCAGACCATGTGCCACACAACAACTCTCTGCGGTAGACAGACATGTTACTCAAAGGCCTCCTTCCCTGGGCTCATGCAGCCTAAGCCAAGTTACACACCTTCCCTGGCAGATAGAGCTCCAGCTGGAGCCAGTCCCCAGCAGAGCCTGGTCCCTGTCCCTAAACACCTCTCTGCAGCCCATGACGTCATTTCCTCATGTAAACAGATTCCTTACCCTGATTCTAAAGATGGAATATGTATAAGTAGAAAAGTTAAGCAGTGCAATAGAGTGAGAAAGAGGAAGTATGTAAGGATACTCATCACAGAGTTGTCTGTGACAGTGAAAAAATGCAAACGACCTAAATAGTAAATGCCTGGATTATGTTTAAGTGCATCTCCAGAAATCAAAGCACATGTTGAAGAATAAGACAGTGGTTGCCTAGGGTTCGGAAGGGGCTGCTAATGGTTGTGGGATTTTACTGAGTGTGGGGAGGGTGATGAGAATGTTCAAAAACCAGTTGTCATGATGGTTACATAACTCTGCATATGTGAAAAATACTGAATTGTGTACTTTAAATGGAAGAATTGTATGAGAGGTGAATTAAATATCAATAATGTTGTTTAAAAATGTGATAGAGATATATAAGACAACAAAAACAGGTAACTGTGCTTCCACTTAATATTTTAAATAGAAGCATGTTATAGAGAACTTAAATATGTAATATATTTAAATTTAAATAATTATATTATATTGACAATACTAAAATATGTAATATATGATTGTTTCCAGTTGAAGAACACAAGATACCTAGTGAAATATACACTTTCAAATATATTATACACATATGTATATGTGCCTGTGTGTGTGCAGACCCACACAGGCAGATTGAGAGAGAGAATGCAGTGACAATAAATACAGTTTATATCCAGCTGCCCTGGATATAAACTCTGGGCAGCTGTATTGGTGGAGAGGTTGAAAGGTGATTTCATTTTCACTCTAACCAATTAGGAATGATTTCAGCTGCAAGTAGTTGAATATCTGAGAAACCAAAAACAAAGAGAGGTTAGTTTTTGTCTCATAATAGGGAAGGCTAGAGGTGGATGGCTGCTTGCTTTTTGATTTCAAGGCTTGATGCCATCAGGACTAGCACCTCTGCCTGATCTTGGCTCCCCTTCTGACTGTTCTGTAAGGGCTGCCTTGTCACTGGACTGGACAACAAAGTCAAAGCTTTCTTAGATTTCTCTGGGTCCCAAAACACTGCCTTTTACCTTAGTACTGGAATTGTGTCACATGGCCATTCATCATTACAAGGAATGGAAAGTATTCCTGGAAAAGGAAAGTATTCCTTTTCCAGTCTCAGTAGTGGTAGGTACTTACAGACAAGGGGGCTGGGAATAAATGCTGGGGCTTCCCTGGTGGCTCAGATGGTAAAGAATCTGTCGCAATGCAGGATTGAACCCTAGGTCAGGAAGATCCCCTGGAGGAGAATTCCAGGGACAGAGGAGCCTGGGGTCGCAAAGAGTCGAACATGACTGAACGACCAACACTTTTACTTTTTTCACAGCAGCCAGCAGTATGTACCCCAGGGATCTCCAAGTGTACCTCAACTGTGTCCTTTGCACTTTTTCAAGAAACTTTCACTCCTTTTGTAGGTACAGAAGTAATAATGATAAGCTAAATCTCACCACCCAAAGGTAGGCACTATTACCATTGTGACATCTATTCTCTCAAATTTCTCTCTTCTTCTATGTATATAGACATACAAATATATGTGTGTATATACATGTATGTGTGATATATGTATATGTATACAGATACACAGGTAATTTTATATGAATAGGATCATACACTATTTTCTATCTGCTTTTTTCACCCAAAAATCATGGAAATTAATGTCAGTGAATATAAATGACAACATCCTTTAGTTGTTGCATTGTTATTTTATTATTTTTATTTAACCAATTTCCAATTAACAGACATTTGTGTTGTTTAACAATTTTTGCTATTTTAAACAATATTGCGGCAAACATCTCTGTCTCGGTGCTGTAGTACTAGTGTCCATCTCCTTTGAATATAGTGACATTATTATTTAAATTTAGAAAGAAATCTATTGATGATATGAGATGCTTAAAGTGATAATAAATAAAATCAGAATTACCTTGTTTTTTTTCTGTAAATATTTTCCTCTTGTTCAAAATATTAATAACAACATGTAAGGAGGAATATCTCACAATATTCAAAAAAATCACAAAACTACTTAAAAAAAAACTCAAATATTTTCTTTACATAAGGGAAGAATCGAAACTGATTTAAAAAGAGATATTAAGGAAAGAAGCTCTTCTTCCCGGTATTCATTTCTTGAGTTAAAAAAAAAAAAAAGTTTATTTCATTAGTTGTTTTAAAACGAGGAACTTCTATATTATTTATACTGAAAAGGGAAGATCACATTAAGGTCTGACACAAATTGACAAAAGCCAGAGGATGCAAACTGAACACCATCCCTCTATCCCAATCTCAAGCATTTTAAAGCCAAAATGGTTTTAACAGAAGAACTGTGTTCCAATCAATCAAATTATGTCTTTAAAAGATAGAGTAGTGACTTTGTAGGAAAGTCAAAACATATCCAGCATCACGTGTTTCCATTGCAGGGACTCAAAACATTTTTATGAACCCTCTAAAGGAAGATAATAGCAGAGAGCTCGCCAAATTCATGGCTAGAGAGAATAAGATTCTGGCAAATCTTACCCAGAGAACAATCCGGCAAAGGCAGATAAAAGGGAGGCATAAAACAACCTTGCAAATAACCTGCCCAGATATGTCTGCATCTCCGTGTCTGCAAATACTCTGGAAGCGGGTAGATGTAGGAGGGACTGGACAGCCTGTAAGGCATCTGTGCATATGCTTATCCTAACTACCTTTAAGAGCAACACACACCTTCTGTTCTCGGAGAGCAACCCACTTTCTGAATGAGTCCTTCACATTCAAATTTACTCTTAACTGATGCTATTGTCCACTGACCAATCTTTGCCAGTTGCCTTCTAAATTCACAACATCTGCAAGGGATCTACTCAGATTTATCATAGTCTCCTCTTCAAAGCTTCACCACTTCCATGGCTTCCATCCTTCACCTCTACCGACTCCACTCTCATGCCCACCCCCATATCTGCACCCAGAACTGAAGACCACAAAGTCTTCTCTGGGCTCCTGCCAACACGGCAGATTTAAAAATAGTGGAAGATCCCTCTTATCAGACATAAAACCACTTGTTAATCAGTTAATCCAAAGTTAGTTCAAGGAGGAAAGGATTTGAAGTGATCTTAAACATTTATTTTAACACACATTCGCTTCTCTTCCTGCTGCTTTCTTCTGTCTGGATCCTCTTTGGAGTTCAACAACATCTTTCTTGTATAACCCACAAGCCAGAATGCATTTCTGCAATTTCCAGTTTGGAGTTTTTCTGAGAAAACTTCATGATACTTGCAAAACAATGTGACTGCCAAAAAGCCGTCCACATTTTTTACAGCTTTTTCTAGTCTTTTACAGTTGTTTTACCCACTCCAATTAAAATAGCCAACTTAAAAACAAAGTCACCTATATCAAATCTTTCCAAAGCACTTAGCTTAATTTTTCATGGTTATAGCCCTTTCTATCTTCATATTTTGATTGTGTAATATTATGTTACATGAGACAAATATATTAACAAGCATGAGTACATAAGCAAGTTTGGAAACAAACTACAGCTGCAGTTGGTTCTCTGTAAGCATTTAGTTTCATGGTGAGGAGCCATTAGCATTCATTCTGCAGAGGAATTGATGCAGTGAGTAGAGAGCAGTTGGGTCTAATGGGGAAAAGCGGTTACACATTTTAGAGTTGAACCATTCTTGACAACTGGCAGAGAAACCCAGGACTTAGCTGTTTGCCAGAAAGTTACTAAGTGACCATAGGCAGGGGTGATATTAAAAAATATCCAAGAACCATTGGCCAGGATAGCCTGGGCTCTTTCCAATTAGAACAAACGCCTATCATAAGCAACCTGTGAGGATATACTGTGTGTTCTAGCTGAATTTAGCTCTGATATTGGATAAGCTGATGGTTTCGGCCTTATTCACTTGCAAACGAGGGAGGTTGGTCAAGCAAAGGAAACGAGAGAATTTCCTTCCAACTCGGAAATTCTTTATTGAGCTATATACAGCTCTAATTAATTTCCTCTCACGGGATTCATCAATTCTCTGATTCAATTGTTTGTTCTTTCTTTGGAGAAGTGCCATCTCAGAATTGTCATTGAGATGCAGACTCTCATGGCAGTAATAGAAAGACAATAGCAAGGGAGGCATGCATGATAAGATATATAGTAAATACAAATGTACAGCATATCTTATATACTGTATATCTGCTTCATTAAAAATCAGATTTAGTCACATGGATTCACATTCTCCTGCCTGATTCTCCACGGGTCTGTGTTCTTTATGTTTTGTTTTGCTTTTAACCTGGGGAGGATGCTTATTTTGATGCCTTGCTTAGTTATACAGATTGAAGCATGTTTTCCGCATGCAGCTTCTTGTTTGCCAACAAACCCAGCTGTTGGGGGGCACTGAAGATCACCCAATTACAGAAAACAATCTCGAATACCTTTTCATGTCTCCCTCTCCAACCCTAGAGGATCTTTTCCAACAACTACAATTTTAAGAGCCTCCTTCATTTACAGGAAACATTTACTCCTTTATTGTCGTTTTTTTTCTTTTCCTTTCCAAATCATCCTAAAAGAGTTTACCATAGAGCAGGTAGGGGGCTCTTTTCAACTGCCTCTGCCTACAGACTGAAGGGGATCAAGTCCGTCTGACTAGACTTTTATTTTGAACTCCCTCTAAAGGGAGACAGGACACAACAGATTCAAGCACTCGCTTGGAAAAAAAAAAAAAAAACCTCTCCATACTACTTTACAGTGTTAGCCCAGGCTCCCGTAAGCCAAGTCCCAGCCCATAATAAATTTTATTGCAATGTTATAAACTCCTGAAAAGAGGAACTTGGAATAAAAGTGCTGACACAGGCTGCCAGAGCTGCAGCCCTTCGTTCTGTGGCTTCTGTCCTGACATCAGCTCACATCCAGGACAAAGCCCCAAACACTCAATTACCAAAATAATGTTTTGCCCATCAGATACATTCTTTGATCTTTCTCTCAAATTCATTTTGATAAAAAGAAACGGAGGGTGTCATCAAATAAAAGGAGCAGTCTTGCAAACGTGACATGACTTCGTGTGGATGCTGGTGTCTTAGAGCTCAACGAGTCATTCAAGCCAAAGTTTAAATTCTTCTTGCAAATAAAGAAGGCCTTTTTGGGGAGAGGGAGCAGTGGGAGGGGTGGGTGATTATTCATGTAAATGACAGCTTTATGTACTATAATTAAGTCATGAATTGAAGGCACAATTACTTTATCATACATTACCAGGATCAAAGAAGGTCTCTTAAGAATCAGTTGTCAGCATATAGAGTCAATACAGAAATTAGACCAAATACAAATATGAACTGGAAAATTCTGTTTAAATAATGCCCTAGAGGTTAAAGAAACAATGAGTTGAAGTTGCAGAGTGAGAAAATTAAAATGACACACTAGAGGTCACTGTTGCTACTTGAGCTGAAGTTAAATCTGTATAAAATACATATGACTATGCATGCAGATTTCTCAAATATATTTATACATTTATACTTATAAATATATTTTGGTGACCTGCATGCATATTGGACAAACTCTAAAAAGATCAGCTATCTTCATTAAATAATTTTTTTTTTTAAATCCATCATAATTTGTTCTTTTTTCATCTGGGCATATGTGAACAATTTGGATATCCAAAGATGGAATTTAAAAAGAAAGTTTAATTTTGAGGAATTCTTTCATAATTGTATCAAATACTTTGACAAAAAAATCTTTCACCTATTTGGTGTAACATGGGATACACCTTTCAATTATTCCTTCACCTGGATCCAAAAGTAAAAGTGATTGAAAAATTCTGGTTGGTAGGCCTCTACTTATAAGGAAAAAATGATTCCATCTCCCAGCACTTTGCAAAAATGTGAGATTATTAAATATGGACCATATATTTAGTTCCACTTTGAAACTAAGATAGAGTCTCTTAGGTACGGCAAGTCCGTGAAAAATCTTGAAACAGGTTATGGGAATTGTTAGTAAATAAGTTCCAACTCTACATACATAAAAGGACATTTTTTTAAGGGAAACAACCAATGTCCCAGACAAGCCATTCATTAGTCTAACAGGAAGAACTCCCTATTTGCAGTTCCTGAAGGAGATCCAGGATCTCTCCATCTCCCACCAGGACTGCTGGTGCTTTAAAAGTCGATCTTATTGATAGAAGGAGCCTGTCCATCCCAGGCTTCTGAGTGCATTACAGAAAAGCTAAAGTTTGCATTGTCTATCCCAACTTGAGTATCATGTCATTGCCTAGGAAGGGATTCAGTACTTTTCTTTTCAGAGTATTGGTTGTAGATATCTGCTTTGGGAACACAAGTGTCAATCTGCAGGTGTATGGTGTCAACTTGACTAGAGTTGAAATAGGATTTTCAGAAAGATGTCCATCCAACTCCTTTGCTTTCTGTTCTTTGCGCATGAAACAGATCTCTTCACCAGTTTGATAAAGCAAGGTCTACAAAAGGAAAGAAGGAGGAAGAGGGGAGAAAACTGTGATGTCTCTTTCATCTGCTGAACCTGTATTTAGCTTTCAATGGCATTATTTGCTTTGTCCATGAGGCTCAGAGTCCTGAGAGTAATTAAAGTTCAAAGACCTGGGTAATAACTCCTCTGGAATTGGGTGTTTTCTGCAAGTTTCATGGATGAGGGTAAAACAGATTTTGAATTTAATTTGAGAATTTTGATGGAGAACTCCACATTTTTAATAGTGGTTTCCAAGTATCTTTCGTAAAACTAGTGGTTGTGGAGAAGGCTCTTCAGAGACTCAGAACCTCAGTGTGAATCAGAGGCAAGTGTCTCGACAAGCAGCCACGCAGCTTGAAGGAAGGGCCAGGGGACCCAGATGCTCTGCTTCCCCCACTGTCCCGCCAGGGTGAACTTGGGCAAATTCTCCATCTCTCTAAGCCTAATCTTTTACTTGTAAAAGGGAGATCATAATATCTGTCTCTCCAGGCAGGCTTACATAAATTCATGGCTGTTAAGGACTTGGCCCAGGGTAAGCATTCAGAAAATGTTAGTTGTCATTGTTTCCATGGCTGAAGTTCATTGAACTCCTTTGTAACTTTAAGAAGAGACAGAAATTGTGTTTACATTCACCAGCAGGTTGGAAACAACCAACCACTACATACAAAAATAGCAGTTGAATTCAGCAGCTTGTTGTTTGGGAGATAAAAAAAAAAACAAAAAACAGGTTTTAATTGACATTATTGTTTTTGTTTTTCCAAACAGTTTTGTCTGTGCAAACTCAAACTTGGACTTTAGGGAAAACAGAATACTAGTGAACCACAAGAACTATTACTGTATTTTTTTTTTTTTTTTTTTTTTGGTTAAGAAAATTATATCCATTTTAGTAACTAAAAAAAAAAAAAGATATAAAATGTGTCTGGGTTTTGTGCAGTGTAGTAATTTTTTGAAAATGCCCTATAATTCACAGGCTGGATAGAGGATGGGGTTCATTGAAGACAGTCGCATTTCATAGCAGCCCCACAATTCTCACAAGGTTGAAAACCACTGCCCTCACTGCTTCTGGTTACAATTATAATACGCAATACGTTTTGTTTTAATGGAAGCTTTTATAATGAAATTTGGAAGCCAGCGTCATTTCCCTTCCTTTGCTTACTACAGAAAGAGGATTTGAGGGCAGACAATAAAGGAAATGGCAGGGAACTATTATGTGACCTTGGGCAAATCTCTTCGGTGGTTCAGCCTTGTACACAGACACACACAGACACACACACACACACACACTTAGTCTTTAATTCTTTTGCAAAACTTTGTCAAACAAAATGTGGGATGGAGATTTGGCAATTCCATGGTTATTTTGAATAATGAATATTTTATGAAGTTGAATGAATAATTGTTACCAAATTTTCTAATTACCAGCTAATTGGTAAGGCTGTAGTGTAATCTTACTTAAGAAGTATTGCCCACATTTGGGGTAAATGAAGAGTTTCTTTCTCACTTGCAAGTACAGTTAAGAATTTATAAAGAGCTACAGATATTTCAGCTGAGAAATGATAGAGGAGTAGAAAACATCATAGATTTGTCTTCCTGTCATGGAAGTCCTGGAATGGCCTTTTAGACTAGATTAAAACAGTTTTTTAAATCCTTGTTTTCAACCACACCCTGGAATATCACTTCTGAATCATCTTTATTTTATTAACATCCTGGGTTAAAACAGAGTTTGGGCAGAAATATCACAAGATGTCTATGACTTCAGACAAAAAAAAAAAAATCCCAAGATCCTTCCCCAAACACTCCCAAATGGATAAAAATCAATCCCCCGAGGTAGCACATCTGCTGAGCCTGCTGGCCAGCAGGGGACTGTGAGCTGTCCACTAGGTGCCAGTCGGGGAGCCGGCTGAGGTATGTCTACAGAGCATGAAAGGTAAAAGCTGTACAGCTGCAGCTGAGAAACTAGTGAGACGTCCCACCGGAGGTGGCAGCTGCTCTGCGAATGCCTACAGGTCCTGTTTTCCCCTCTGTTGATGCAGTGTTGCCACATTAGGAACTCTTAGCACCACAGTTTGACTTTAGGGGTAAAAGTATCACGGATCCACTGAAAAAGGGGACGTCAAATGGTGATGAGACAGTGAGCAGGAGGGACTTTGGAAGAGAGCTCCGTAACCCGGGCTGTGGGCTGAAGAATGGGGAGCAGACCCAGGATGAAAAGAGAGCAATAGGGAGGGACTGAAGCACCTCCACCCCCTTTGACCTCACTCATTAATTTAGCTTGTGTCTTCGACTGGAGAATTGAGTGCCAAGACCCTTCTGCCAAAGAGAGATGTCTGTCCTTTGTAGAGAAGTGTGGATTCCTCAGTTAGTTCTGCCCGTTTGTGTTTCATGAGTTCAAGCAAGTCACTTCTCTCTAGGCTCTAGAACTTTTCCGTACAATAAGGAGAACGCATTCAAGCATCCTCATGTTACATCCTCATGTAACTCTAATGTTCTTGTAATTTGCTGTGGGAGGTATGAGACATTGAGTTCCCAGACCTCAAACACGGTTGATGTAGGTCCAGGGCAAAGCCTTCCACCTAAGGATCCCCAGCAGGATCTTCTCCAGTGCTTCTCAAAGTTCAGGCCACTGATATGGTCACCAGCATCACCCAAGAGCCTGTTTTTAAAGGTACAGTGCCCCCAGCCCTACCCAGGACCCACTGAATCAGCACTGAATTCCCAGGGTGTGGAGCCTGGGAATCTGCATTCTGGGCAGCTCCCTGCTTACTTTTTGTTTCTTTGCACATTGTGGGGAAATATTATTGGCTAGATATTGAATTTTAGTGTCAATAAGAGCTAAGCTCTTTAAGTTAGTATGAACCTTTTCTCAATGACCTTTGGCTTGAGCAGGACTGGGCTCCATCATTAAAGGACATCAGGAGAGGGCAGTTTATTTCATCATTTACTCCACAAACCTGATTCTGAGTGGCATGAAGAACATTAGGGGTTTCGAGAAATTTTTAATCAGTTGAGTGAGATACAGGGACGACACCCTTATCTTGGCCACATCTGCCATAGTGTGGATTCAGTCACTTCTGCTAATCACACATTTAATTAGAAGCACAATCATCATAACCAGTGAAGCAAGATTATAAAGGTAAGTTGTTGTCAGCATGTTGATTTTCTTTAAGTTACTGTTCTGAAATACTGTTTGGAGAAGATTATTTTTAAGTGATAAGTTGGCTGGTTTAACTGCCAATGTTCTTGTAATTTGCTAGAAACATAGGACTTTCCACTCCTTTCAGACTGTCCTGATATTAGAAGGACTTGAACTTTAAGTGTGCCAAAGCGTATGAAGGAAGATACATCACGTTTTAAATATCTAAATTGCTCACTTTATACTTTTTGTACCATGCATCAAAAATTATATGCTATGAAGGAATAAAATTTTAAAATAAATATATCCAGGTTGAGGAAAAAGCATGCTACATAAATATGTCTTTGTATAAATACCGAATAAGATAGGGTGAGGGGATATTAACAGTACTGCAGATGACTTAATACTTACCTCCCTAAGAATTCATCCATCCTTCCAACCAGCCTGAGAGGCATTTAAAACCAATAAAGCATATTTGTGTCCAAGCTGGGAGTAGAGACAGGCCTCACATAGCAGACCTGAGATGCTCCGGCCCAGGGAGCTTAACTAATGTCAAATATAAACCACTTTTCAAAAACATGTTATCAGGTCCACACCAGACTATCCATTTTGATAATCTCATTCCATTTTTCATTTTACTGTTGAAAGCAGAAATAGATTAATGAGAGCCCAAATCCCCCTAGAAAGAAAACCTTCCTTATAAGGCATGTCTGAAGAGATATTTGGAAAAATTACTTATTCTGCCTTTGTTTTGCCAAGTAGAGTAACTTTTAGATCATTTATATTTTTGAAAAATTCTTAACCCGGTCAGTGTGGCCTACTAGATTAAATCTAGAGGGGAAAAATGAAGAAGAAATTCAGATGATGATGATGACAATGATAATGATGCATTTAGGTAAGTTATAAATCTCTCAGATCTGGGCATGCTTTTATGTACAATGGGGATTTGGAGGCAAACTCCTATGATCCACCTCAGATCCAACAAGAAAAAAAATTGGCCCCAAATAGAATTTGCAAATGGTCCTCCCTGGTGGCTTAGACAGTAAAGAATCTGCCTGCAATGCAGGAGACCTGGGTCGGGAAGATCCGCTGGAGGAGGGCATGGCAACCCACTCCAGTATTCTTGCCTGGAGAATCCCCATGGACAGAGGAGCCTGATGGGCTACAGTCCATGGGGTCACAAAGAGTCGGACAAAACAGTTACTAAGCACAAGCATTTGCAAATGGCACACCACTTAAACACTTGTCTAAAAAGAATTTTGAATATCCAGCTTCTAAGTACACAAGGTGTATTATTTCAAGTATCTGAGAACAATAAAAAAGCCTTACAGAGAGTAATAATCAGAATCATAGCTTGGTCTGTGTTAGAGAAAAAGGAGCCTTAGAAATCATCATGTCACATTGGTGATGTCATTTTACAGATGAATAAGCTGGAGTAAAGGTGAGCTTCATAATTTCAAAAAATTTGTCTCTCTTAGTCTTTCAGTGAAGTGGGGCAACCAATGCTGCAGCAGATTCAGGAGGAAATACTTAGGTTTGGAAACTCTTTAGTTGCCCAGCTCTGGAACAAGAGCCCAACTTTTCTGACTCCCAGACCAGAGAGCTGTTCAGGAAAGAAAAGGAGCCTTCCTTTTGAATAACTCCATTTTGTCATCCAAGTGGAAGACAATTTTACTTGGATGTTCAGTGAAGACGTAGTAGATTGTTGTTTCTGACCAAAAGTTCCTGCCCTCCATGAGGTTTCCAGTAAACGGTAGTCCTGCCCTAAAACGTTTACCACTCCTGTGTCATTTTTCAACCCTACTATCCCCAAACCCCAGGGTGATTCTCAGGGCTGTCACTGCCATTGATCATCCAAGCTTTCAACAAAATCCTCCTCCCTTTGGCTGATAACAGTGTTGCAACACTGGATCCTGCCTGTCACCCTCCCTTGAGGCCATCACAGTGCCAGACTCCTACCAGTTGAGTTGGGAGCTGTGGGTAAAGACTAGTCATCAATGTCACAGGAGTTCAGAAGAAAGAGACATTACTTTCTTTGAAGGAGAGACTAGATTAGATGTAATGTCACTGTTTACCATGAAGAATTGGGGGACAGGCTCATGAGCAAAGAGTTGCGCCTGACTTGATGGGTTATGTTCTATGATCTTATTAGCAATATTTTTGTCTGGCATTTTTAAAATTTTATTTTATGTTGGAGTTTGTTGCCAACATCTTGGCTCTCTGTGCAACAGTGCCAAACAGAAATACGGAGACCCTGTTACGGAGGAGAAATAAAGAGTGGCTTTATCACTTTGCCAAACAAAGGTGGAACACAGCAAGCTAGCTCCTTAAAAATTGTGCTCCCCTCCCTGATGAGTAGAAAGAAGTTATATAGTCAGACAGAAGCATGTGATAAGGATCAAGGCAGTAATAGTCTTGTATTCTTTCTTCTGCAAAGTTTCAAAAGGGTGGAGTTGTTGACAAGATTAGGGTGTGGGCAGGGTCTTAAGTGCTCCAGTCTCCCAATCTTGATGGGGCTCTCTGGCCCCTTTAATCTCACCTCTGGTGGTTTTGTTGCTACTTTTCCTTTGATTGGGCTTCCCTTGTGGCTCAGCTGGTAAAGAAGCCACCTGCGGGGGCCCTGGGTTCAAGCCCCGGGTTGCAAAGATCCCCTGGAGAAGGGAAAGGCTACCCACTCCAGTATCCTGGCTTGGAGAATTCCATGGACTGTATAGCCCATGGGGTCACAAAGAGTCGGAGACAACTGAACAACTTTCATTTGGACTTCAGATGGTAAAGAATCTGCCTGCCATGCAGGAGACCTGGGTTCAATCCCAGGGTCAGGAAGATCCTCTGGAGAAGGAAATGGCAACCCACTCCAGTATTCTTGCCTGGAGAATCCCATGGACAGAGGAGCCTGGTGGGCTACAGTCCATGGGGTCTCAAAGAGTCAAACACAACTAAGTGGCTAACACACACACTCCTTTGATTAGCAACTGTTCTGCCCTTAGGAACTCAGAGAAAGCCATAGAGGCTAGCGCTTGCCTAAAAGGCTGCTGCTGCTGCTGCTGCTAAGTCTCTTCAGTTTTGTCCGACTCTGTGCGACCCCAAAGATGGCAGCCCACCAGGCTCCCCATCCCTGGGATTCTCCAGGCATGAACACTGGAGTGGGTTGCCATTTCCTTCTCCAATGCATGGAAGTGAAAAGTGAAAAGTGAAAGTGAAGTCACTCAGTCGTGTCCGACCCTTAGCGACCCCATGGACTGCAGCCTACCAGGCTCCTCTGTCCATGGGATTTTCCAGGCAAGAGTACTGGAGTGGGTCACCAGTGCCTTCTCCATGCCTATAAGGAATGGGAGACAAAAAGACCTCCATTCTCAGGAGCCTTACAGGGCCCTGCTTCACATCAATCTCTTCTTGTCAGGCATTTTGATGTCTGCATTTAGAACCTGAAGATATTTATCACCTTCATTCCTGGGGATATGGGGAGGAGAGCTGATTCCTTGTTCCTGAGAGATGAAGAACACCTAGAGCCATCAGGCATGGAGAAAGTGACCCATTGTCTTCCAGCCTCAGACCCATCTGGGCTGCATTGAGGCACACACCAAGCATAGTCTTAACAAAACACTACATTAAGTGAAACAGAGAATCTCCTTCAGAACCAGGAAAAACACCTCAGGAGGTTGAAACCTGGCCCAAAGGGCAAGCAAAGCCTCAGATTGCGCTCCCAGGAAGGGACCACATGTTGTCTCAGGAGGGTGAGAGAAGCCTGTGGTTTGGTAAGCCAAGGTGTGGTGCACCTAAGGCTCTCCCACTAGGCTGCTTGAGAGAAGATGCAAAACCACACTGCGATACAGACACCCCTGCAACAGAAGGAAGTTAATTAAGACCCTGTGCTGACATTCCCTTCTGAGCTCATGCTACCCTCCAGCTAGGGCCACACATTTCTTGCGGAGAGAGCAGACACAGCTGTGGGAGCTGTCTAGACCTGCTGTGATGGAGAAGGACTACGCTGCCTTAATGTTGGCTGTGTTTTCTTTTGTCAGTATTGTCTCCTAATTTTAACATGACTGAATTGTTAAAGGTTTCTTTTTTCCTTTCTTCTTTTTTATTTTATTTTATTTTTTGCCTTGCCTGTAAAATGACACAAGTCCTCTGCTTCTCTGGTTTCCATTATATTCCATTATGTGGCCATGCACAGAGTTAACAATTTTTTTTTAAAGTTTGTGTGTATTTTCTGTCTAATACCAGGCAATAACTATTAACATGTAAGCATATGTTTAGGCACTTTGGAAAACATTTTTTAAAATTAAAATGCCTTCTGTCAATCACAGGCATGCAGAACTGAAGATGCAGATTGTATATTCAGCAGAAAATATCCCTGTACTTACTGTGCCTACTCCAGAACCACTTGCCAAAGGGAAACATCTCTGCCATTAAAATAGCATCTTTATTTTGTGAAGACAGTAAAAGCAATTAGAGGCCAGTGTTGATGAATCGCTTGCCAATTTTCCATTTTTAAATCAAAGATGCTTTGGACTTAGTATGCGTGAACTCCCCAAATATCCATAGTCACTCTATTTGCATTTTGCATGCATTCAAAATAACCACTTTCTTCCTGTGAAAAAATGATTGAAGAAACACTTACTCTCAAGTTGAAAAACATTACACCCCAGTGCAATCTGTTATAGCTAAATGAAGGCCTTTTTGATATGATAGTCCTTAATGAAAATTGTGAAGAATTTTCTGCTCTAAAAGCCTGGAGGCGATAGGGTGTGGAGGGCATCCCTGTTCTCCCCCACCCCCAACTACCCTCCAGTAAGAACAACATCCACCCCAAGAAGCAATGAATGTGTTTGTTTCCCAGTCCTCACAGCTTGCTCCTTAATTATTTCAGATATTCTGTCCTGGGACTTCACTGGTGGTGCAATGGATAAGAATCCACCTGCCAGTTCAGGGGACAAGGATTCCATCCCTGGTCCGGGAAGATTCCACATGCCCGTGGAGCAAATAAACCCATGAGCCACAACTATTGAGCCTGTGTGCTGCAATGCCCTAGAGCCTGTGCTCCAAAGTCACCGTAATGAGGAGCCCATGTGACCACAGCTAGAGAGTAACCCCCACTCTCCACGACTAGAGAAAAGCCTCGCACAGCACTGAAGACCCAGCACAACCAAAAATAAAATAAGCAAATAAATAAATAGATAGATATTCTGTCCTTATTAATTGCTTTGGGTGTTCTCCTTCTCTCTAAATTAAGAGGAAAGTCACTCACATAAAATATGTTGTTGCAAAAGGATAGGAACACAGTGATTTTCCAACATTAGGAATTGAGTCACTTAACACTTGAAAATCTCAAAGCTGTCATTATCACCATTTTTAAAGTTTGCTTGTGTGCACACCAATTAAATGCCATAATTCTAGCTATTCAGTCAGGACTTGGTGAGTTAAAGAATTTAAGGGGATTGTCAACAAACATCAGTCCCAGGTAGCTCAGTGGGTAAAGAATCCACCTGCAATGCAGGAGACATAGGAGACACCAGTTCGATCCCTGGGTCGGGAAGATCCCCTGGAGGAGGTCATGGCAATCCACTCCAGTATTCTTGCCTGGAGAATCCCAGACACAGAGGAGTCAGGCAGGCTACAGTCCATAAGGTCACAAAGAGTCAAACACGACTGAAGTGACTTAGCACGCACACATGCAAATATTGTTTGGGTTGTGCTGTCAGAGGCATCAGATAAATAACTATTTCAATCTAAGGCATGTTTCTCAAGAAGTGCTTTATTTGCCCAAGCTAAATCTTCTATTCCTTCTATTGAATACAATTTTATTCACATATATTTGCTTAGATGAATCCTTGAGTAACTATGGAACTATTAAGAGCTCTTTCACACCACACCTTGTGTGTAAAGGTCTTGACAAGGATTGGAGGTATAAAGATAAGTGAAATGGCCCTGCTTTCAAAGACTGCTGTGTAGAAAAGACGTCTGTCTAGATATTAATATAAAACAAAGAAAGGCTATACAGCTTAACACATATAAAATCTTGTTTGTATTTGTAAGAAAATAGCCTGGAGAATGAGGGATTCATTTTTTTCTGGAGAGGTCAAGGAAGAGGTAAACCTGAGTAGAATCTTAAATATGAATGGTAGCATGTTAGGGTCACAAGAAGAAGGTGATTTGTACACAAGGAATCATATTTAGAAGAACATGGAAGAGGGAGTCATGGGTAACTTTGACCCTTAGAACTCCAATGAAGCATTTAAGAAAACCTGGTAGATACAGATGCAAATGCTAGAGGCAGTCTTAAAATTTTTTCAACTATTCATCACTAAAAATGATAAAATTTAACACTCAGATACATGGTCTACTTTATTCCAGAGACAGGATACGCAGGGTCTATCATGCAGGTTCCATCAAGGGCATTGCACTTGGCAGATTCCTGGGAAAACTGGTTACTCCATGAAGGCAGTCTAGAAATCACTGCAAACAGAGTTGGACCAGAACTGGCTTTGACTAAAACAGTCAGAAAGGGGAAAATTCAGTAAATCGTTTAGTTGCTTGGTCAACACCATACTTCTGGGACCCCCATGGACTATACAGTCCATGGAATTCTCCAGGTCAGAATGCTACAGTGGGTAGCCTTTCCCTTCTCCAGGGGATCTTCCCAACACAGGGATTGAACCCAGGTCTCCCGCATTGCAGGCAAATTCTTTACCAGCTGAGCCACAAGGGAAGCCTAAGAAAACTGGAATAGATAGCCTATCCCTTCTCCAGGGGATCTTCCTGACCCAGGAATCGAACCAGGGTCTCCTGTGTTGCAGGCGGATTCTTTACCAACTAAGCTATGAAGGAAGGCCCATACTGCCCCCTATTACGTCCAAATCTATAAGAAACCCATACATACACAACATGTACACCCAGAGATGCCCACAAACACATCAGAAGAATTTGAGAGTATTTTCACAGAAATGATTGGACATTTGGACTGTAATTACCATGTTCCTGGAAACTAAGGTAATCTCACTATTGGAGGAATACACTCATTTCAAGGATAAACATTTCAGATATGTTCCGAAATGCCAGCATTTATTAGAAGATGATTTGCTTCTGGATATTCTTCTCATTTCTGCCCTTGCTGTCTCTGCTGTTGTCCCAGAGAGCTTAGCCTTTTGGGATATAATTGCTCTCTGAAAATAAGCAAATGTATACCCAGCTGTGTCTCAGGCACAGTGAGGTGTTTTACATATCTTACCTCATTTAATCCTCACCCCGACCTACAGGTTGATATTAGTATTACTTCAAATAAAGAAACTGAAGTGGAGAAGGTAAATGACTTGCCCAAGGTCACATAACTAGTAAATGTATAGACACAATTCAACCCTAAGGAGTCTGATTGCTTATCTCAGTGACCTTTGCCATTTTCCATGTCTGTTCATTTGGATTTACAGATGAACCAGGTTTCCTTGTACACACACAACAACTCAACCATTTCAAACTTTATTGCCAATTATTATTGTCATTTCCAACCTCAGAGTTCACATCTATAGTCATGCAATCCCCTGCAAACCCAGGAAGACCTAAAAGGATGAGATGGCACTTCTCCAGACTGGTGACTTTACTCTAGGATCCAGCTGAACTGCATGATTGTCAAGGCTAAAACTAGGACTTATATCTTAACTAACACCTGTCTCTCTCTCTGCTGAAATATAATTAGCTGCTCTTTCTGGGAGAGACTGTAAAACTGAATGCAGGTAAACAAAAAGGGAGACAGCAGATTTTATGGCCAAAAAAAAAAAAAAAGTGATTTGGACAGCCAACTAGATGGATGCATATTCAGCACATCAGAGACAAGGCAGACCTCCCTGATTTCGCAGTAATGTAAAATCAGGGAATCTATCCTTGTTCACTGGTGCTCACAAAATGATTTTGGTTGAATTAGGATATTTACAGGGTAGCAATTCTCTGGCAATTGTTTCCCATGGGTCAAGGACCCAAATAAGCACGTGATCTGTGAAGTATAGTCCACATCCTTACTCACAAACAGTCCTGTGGCAAGACCACTGGTGCCAGGCAGGGTCTCAGATGCTCACCGAGGCTCTGCTAGCTAGAGGTGTGAGGGGTGGAACCAGCTGCTTTGCTTCTCTTGGTCTAGTTTCTCTATCTGGGAAATGACAGTGCATCAGCCTCCCCTATTTCCTTAGGAGAATATGGTGAGACTCAGAAAGGGGCTCAAAACCAATTGGCTGTTTGATTCCGGTTTGGTGAACGAAATGCCTGTAATACAACTATTTGTAGAAATAAGTTTGTAAGTTGCAGAAGAAATACTAAGCCCCTGAGCAAAATTCCAGGAGAAGACCCAATTACTTAGTATAATGACTCATCACCCTCCTAAAATTGCATGTAGGGATTGTCACTGTCCCAAAGGTAGACCACAAAAAAAAAAAAAAAAAGAGAGAGAGAGAGAGCAAGAAACACCGTGATTTAGTCACGAAAAATTGAAAATATTTATAAGTACATC
>NW_011494787.1:4159101-4186410 GCF_000754665.1 Bison bison bison
CATCAGAGAAGAGCAAACCTTAATTGGAGAGAAGAAGTACTCAAGGCAGATGTGCAAAAGATGATCAGTGGGTAAAAGCAACCCTGGGGGGAAGAAACAGGGAGAAAGGCAAGCTAAATGTTAGCCTCCTGCTAGAAAAGACCTGCCTGGAGGCGCTCTGGGTTTTATTGAACACTGCAGGGCTGCTTTAATTTAGCAATGTTTATTTTCCAAGGTCTGCAACACCAGGGCTCTTTCCAATATACTGCATTTGCCGGTGTGTTTTGGCTGTGCCTAGAGGCCCACCATGGGCTGACGGATGTCCAGGTGTGGAAAAGCACGTTAGCCATTTGTTTGCACAGTGGATTGATTTCTTTGCACTTTCTTTGTCCCTCTTAATTGAAATAGTAAACATTACTGTACTCAAAACTGAAATAGTCCCTGGACATCAGTCTTATACATTAATAATTAGAAATATAACTCTTCTAGGATGCCTCTTCCTCGGATCACATCCTTCAAATGTCAAGCCAGTTTGTAATAAGAATCAGAGAACTGTATAAGGCAACCTGATATTTAACATGAAACTACACAAACTCTCACAAAACAAAAGCATCACAGAAAGCAGGAGAAAAGAAAGGAGAATTTTAAAAATCGTCTTCCCAAGGCATATGGAAATGCCAGTGCTCTGTTTTTCCAGGTTAACAAAACTAGGTCTCTCTCTTCTAGGTGCTCTGAATAGGTTACTGATGAGCCATCTGTAGCAGGCCTGCTCCTGGATGTCACGCCCCTGTTAATGAAATCTGGACGTGCACTGGAAAACGGACCTGGTGAATGGTAGATGTCAGCCCTTGCGTGATGGGCAATCATCAATCATCCATTGTCAGTTATTTCTGTCCAAGTGAGTAAGCCTTTATTTAAAGCAGAAAGTAAGAATGTTGCCAGACCACAGGAACAAGCCCTGAGCTGTTTGCAGGTGCTGCTATTCACAGCTGCCAATTAAACCCCTGACATTTCCATATTGGCCATGAGGCACAGCATATGCTTTGGACATACCACATCTTAAAAAAAAAAATTGTCAATCTCAGATTATCAATACATGTGTCTTTTCCCCCCATGCTTTCAACATTAGGATTTTTAAGATAGTTTATTTTAGAAATAGAGGAAGGAGAAACAGAAAAACTTAAGTGAAGGGAGTTATTAAGATGTGCACGTAGCCTCCTTTCTTGTTTTTGGAAAGTGGCCAGCATTTCAGATGTGGGAAAGTCTTTTCTGACGCCGACATCTACATAGCAGAAGTCTCCTTTCAGGATTTCCATTTTCAAAAATCTTTTTCCTGCTATCCTTAAATTTTTTCTTACTGGTTGATAACCAAATGCTACTGCTCACCTCATGTAATCGAGTACTATTAAAAGGAGATATTACAATTTTGATCGTGCAACTATATTCCATTTCTTTCACTGGGATTCAAACACAAGTGTGCTTTGCGTTTAAAGAATTTCATGAAACTTGCCAGAGACATTTTAGCCTTACATGAAAGTAAGCCCATGATAGGATGGATTCCTCTGCAGAGTTTACACGATGCCTTCACTCTCACATATGTCCAGATTGGAAGATGAAAGCATTCAACCGTTCTTGTGAGGATTATGGATACTGTGGATGTGTTAATTCATTAATTCTATACATGGAGAAAGAAATGGCAACCCACTCCAGTATTCTTTCCTGGGATATCCCATGGACAGAGGAGCCTGGCATGCTACAGTCCGTAGGGTCGCATAAGAGTCGGACAGGACTTAGCGACTAAATAATAACAAAACAATGCATAGGATTCAGTTAAAGCGTGCAAGCCAGTAGCAGCTAGTGTATTCACAGTGCTGCACAACTGCCACTTCCCTCTAGTTTCAACATGTTTTCATTATCCCAGAAAGCCCCCTGCATCCACTGAATAATCACTCACTCCAAATTTTTCCCTCCCAGACCCTGGTAACTACTAATTTGCTTTCTGATTCTATAGATTTACCTATTCTGGATATAGCCTATGAAAGTAGTCATATAATAGGTGACCTTTTGTGTTTGACATCTTAGGATAATGTTTTTGAGGTTCATCCAAGTTGTACCATGTGTCAATATGTGTTTTTCCTTTTTATGGCTAAACAGTATTCCGTTTTATGAATATACCCCAATTTGCCCATTCATCTGTTGAAGGACATCTGAGTTTTTTCTGTATTTTGGCTATTATGAGTAATTCTGCTATTAACATTCATGTAAGAAAAAATTCTATACATTGGCAGGAAAAAATATCCACATACAACATCCGGGAATATTTTGCCATTTTAAACTGATTTTACAAATTCTCTAGATATGAGTAACTCTTGATAAGAAATAAAGTGTGGTGACAATTATAGAAATTTTAAATGAATTATTCTTTCTGATCAGTCTTTAGGAAACAAAGATGTATTCCATATGGTTTTACATTGTTTCATCAAGAATTAGATAGCAATCATCTGTGATTGTCGGAGAAGGCAATGGCACCCCATTCCAGTACTCTTGCCTGGAAAATCCCATGGACAGAGGAGCCTGATGGGCTACAGTCCATGGGGTCGCTACAAGTCGGACACGACTGAGCGACTTCACTTTGACTTTTCACTTTCATGTATTGGAGGAGGAAATGGCAACCCACTCCAAAATTCTTGCCTGGAGAATCCCAGGGACGGGGGAGCTTGGTGGGCTGCCGTCTATGGGGTCACACAGAGTCGGACACGACTGAAGTGACTTAACAGCAGCAGCAGCAGCAGCAGCATCTGTGATTTTAAGTATTTCTTTGTTTCCTATGTTGAACAATAGGCTTTGATCTGAGATATCTCCGCCTTTCTCGTCCATCTCTTGTTCATCTGGCTGAGCTCAGCAGTTACTTCCATGTTCTTTGAAATCCTGGTTTCCACTGATTTTAGGGACATCTGTTAGGGAAAAGCAGAGTTGACAAAGCCAGCACCTCTTTTGAATAACTTTAGCTGATGACTCCAGCAGGTAACAACTCTCAGTCTCTCTTTCTCTCATGGTGATAATTTCACATCATGTTCTCACTCTCAAGAAAGGGGCAAGTGGCCATCCTCTTTGAAAGAAGCTCAGCCAATTTCTGTTTTGAAAAGGAGAGTACATTTGTTATTCCCATCTACATAATGAAGGATTTCGAAAAGAACTATCTCTTAATAAGAAAAAATGTTTCTCCTCTGTAAAATTAATTTTAAATAAAAGATGCCCCACACATGCATTGAATGGTGAAGATCTTAACAAGAGGGGATATTTTAACATTATATCAAGAGTACATGTGTATTTGACATGAAGAAAAGAAAATTCAATGGCTTACAGCTGCCTTGAGCCCTTGGGCTATGGGAACACTTATCACTTTACAAAACTGAGGATGCTGTGCTGTGGCATCAGCTCTGGGCTGCTCACTGGGGATGATGTCTGTCCACAGGCTTTAAGAGTGAAAAGGAAGGGTTTAGTCTTGACTCAGTAACAATGCTCTAACTGGCACCATATGGGCCATTTTTCTCCCCTTAACACCAAACCTTCCGTGTGCTTTGGGTTGCGGTGATCACGATAATAATAGCAATGATGACAATAATAATGCCAGCTACCATGAGAGAAGGCAGCTTTGTACAGTAGTTGAGAGCACAGATTCTGTAGCTAGCCTGACTAGGTTTTAATCCTGGCTCTTTCACTTACTAATAGTGTGACCCTGGTCAAATTACTTAACCCCTTCATGCTTCAGTTGCTTCCTCTGTAGAGACAGTAGCTACCTAATTGGTACATTGAATGCTTAGAGCAAAACCTGGCATGTACTCCAGGAAGTACCACCAAAGCATTAAATAAAATAAATGAGTGTTCCTAGAAGGTACACACAGACTGTCTCTATTGTTATTCCCATTTCTCAGGTGGGAAAATTGAGGCTGTGTGGAATTAAGTAATTCTCCCAAGATTGTTGCAAATCAGAAATTTGCAAATTTTAACCTGGGTTGGTGTGACTTCAAGACCCATGTTGTTTTCATCTTTCTCCCCAGACTTCCTGTTACAGGCATCATTTCACAATTATATACCACTGGTTCACAGAGAGAAGGCAAGGGGTTGGAAGAAATAGAGACAATACCAGAAATGCTGGAGCACGCCAGAATTCCACAGTGTTAGGGAGACAGAAATCATCTAAGGTCAGGGGAAGAGCAACACTTTCCCAAAGTCGAGGCCCAGTTAATCACCACACAGATGGCTCCTGAATCAATAAATTCATTCATTTCCTCGACAGCTATGTATGTCTCTACTCTTTCTGTACGAGGGCAATAGCTTCATGTCTAGCCACTTAATACATATGAGTATTTGTTTACATCACTTTGTTAAAGAAAGAGACCCATGATAATCTTAGAAAAAGATACCAATGAGAAAAATGACAGCATTTTCCTAGCAATTGAGTCCAATTTGGTAAGTTCTTGGGCTCCCTCCTCTTCCCTGCTGCAATGTCTTAAGGCAGAGCAAGCTGGCCATAGACCAAGGCAAAGGCTGGCTGTCCCAGGGCTGGTCTCATCAACACATACATGTCTCTGATGGGTGTCTTTATCTAGCCTAACTGGTATTGTTTTTTGCACCCTTTCATAGTGATGTCATGCTTTGGATGTTTCCAAAACTGAAACACGCAGGTCTTTCATTTTCTTTCTACCTACTAAGATTATTTCATCTCCTCACATGCAAAGTAGAGGATTATGCAAGAAATTCATCACATCAGAGCAAAGTAGCTACTGAAAAATTGCCAAACACCATAAACACTGGTCAAAATGGAGTCCAACCATTTGCACAGAGAATAATTGAAGCTATGGATTCACTTGGGGTAACTAAGCAAGTTTTCATTATGAATTATAAAGCTTTTCAAACATAAAATGATACCTGAGAGGAGTGCATTACCTAAAAGGTTTCGATAAGCAGTGAAAGGGGCTTTAAAATATGCAGTCAGGATCAATCATTCTGCTGAATAGCATTACTTATACTTGGTGGTGTCACCTACATGCCTTGATAAACAATGTCCCGTAACCTCTGAGCATTCCCATTATTTTCATCAGCACCCAGACATAAGTGACAAAGTGTCAGATGATGTTTTATTTACTAATATAAAACAAGTTCTTATGGAAGTAGACGTCCTATGACAGTGGAGGTTTATGAAGCCTGTTTCCAGCACCACAAATGATTCATGTTATCCAAGAAAGAGATAAAGCTTGCTATTCATGATGAATTTTAATTGGAATGTTGCTCATCATGGGCATGAATTTCTTTCGTGTAGGAGATGACATGTCTTGTTTCTGTAGCAGAAGGATAGTTGAGTCTCTCTGGGGGAGAAAAAGGGTGGGTAGTTAAAACAAACCTTTTGACATGCAAAAGGTAGGGATATCTTGGAGTTATCCTGGTATCACCTGCCAAAACAGGTACTTGGTTGTCTCTTACCATCATCATTTTGCAGGGGACATTTGCATCAGTTACATGAGAAAGCGATCCCAGTATTTGGACTCAGAATAAGGACAGTTTTGTCTCCTTCTACTTTGTGAATGAAACATAATGAAATGGGGTGTCAACTGGGAAAATAACTTGATGGTAAGACAGAGTTCTCTACTTGGAACTGGCTATAGAGTTCTACCCAAGAGGCAGCAGGATAGGATATTAACCAGCAGAGAAGAAAGACCATTGAAAATTAGAGATCCACTTCCGTTTAACAGAAGAGGTCCTAAAATGTGGCCTATCAATGTTGATTAATGCTAGGTTGTGGGGAAACTGGACGTGAAGTTAAAAGTCAGGAAAAGTGGAGTTAAAGAGAGTGAGGTGAAAGGAAAAGTTTTAAGAAAAGGATGAGGAAAAAATGGATATATGAAAATGTGGTTTCAGGACTGCATGTCCTTTGCAAAAAGGAACTCACATACCAACATTTATGTGGTAAGATTTAAATGAATGAAATGAACATTGGTCTCGTGATGGTGGAGGTAAACCACCTCACTTGACTAGGATGACTAGGGTAGCTGGAGCCATCCCTTTTGGTACTTGATAGAAAACATGGATTTGCATCCTGGAATTTTGTCAAGCCTGCTTTGTGGATATGGTACAAGGCAGTCAGTGTTCTAAAGATATACACATTGATTACTTCAGTTACCAAAAATTAATTTTCCAGAATAGAGTGGAGTATATGGAAATATATTTCAAAAGATCATTTTAAAATTTGCCTGAAAGACTCCCCTCCACCACCTCAGCCCTCCCATGTAATTCTCCCTCTCCTGCATCTTTGCTTTCTTAAGGTCTATGGCTCAAACTGGAACCTGGTTAAAACAACTACCAAATTGCACCACTCCCTGTGCCCCAGTGAATCCCCTCATTAGCTCATTGCACACAGTTCTTAGTACTGAACCAGGGTTTGCTCTTATAAGTAAAAGAGTCAGGTCCATTCATGCTTGCTTGTCTGTTTTCATTTAACAGCAGTGATTTGAATTGTGGCTGTCCTTTTTTCAACTGGCCTGCCATGTCTGTTTTTACATATGTTGTATATGGTCTATAAAAACATGGACTATTCTCCATTTAAAGATAATATACATTCGTGCACAATCATCTACATATACAATATCTCTCACACAAATAAACAAAAACATGAAAACTTTTAAAATCCTTTCAGATGGTTTGAATGATTTTCTTTACATGCTTTCAACTTAATCTAACGGCAAACCTCACTTCATTCTACACTAGTCTAATTAGTTTGACAGGACTGGAAACTTGTTCTTCCTATTCACACTTACTATTCATCTCTTGGAATGCCCTATAGGGAGAATGAAGCCCAAGAAAGCAGTAGTTACCAAATGCCTCAACTCTAAATGCCCTTTTAGGCTGACTCGGCACAATAGAGGCAGTGAGAAGATCTGACTTTAGGGCAACCTAAGAAAAATGATGTTTTCTAGAACATCCTCTATTTAAACAAGTCGTGAAGAAGAAAACTATGTCCATTTTTCCCTGGAGCTTTGCAGTGGGTCCTGGGGACCCTAGTTTATCTCTATGGTATCTGAAATCTTTGCTAAAGAAACAGTAGAGGTATCAGATTTTGCAGGATAAGCCCTCAGTTTGTAACAGTGAATGTGGAGATAATTTCAGGATTTTTAAGGACTGCAAAGGTAACCTGAAATATTTCAGATATTTTGTAAAGTGGTGGGTTGACATGAAGAATTGATAAACCAGGAAGAAGGGCTTTTCCTTTCAGTTAACTTTGAAAATTTCCTCAGAGAGCAAACTTTTGATATGGGGCAAAGATTCTTACAAGGTGGGTACAGGTGGATAATTTAAAAAATAAGAGTGAATTTATCTGCATACATTATTTAAATACCTAGAGCATTTCTCTGCTTTAATGATAAATTACGATCAGTAAAATCTGTTGGCTGCCTTCAAGCTAACTAATGGATCACTAATCAGCAACAGTCGAATCATTCTAGCTAAGGTGAAATAAATACCTCCAAGGAAGCTGCAGCTAATTTTTATCATTTAAACTCATAAAGATGCCCACACATATCTGGGAGTTCTTGTCCTACATATGTGTATATGTAGGACAACATATGCACATACATACGTGCTCATGCACATGTTAAAAAGTTATTCCTTGACACATCCTTGTCCACCCACCATGGCTCTGTTCTCCTTGGTGTACTGGATAAGAAAGATTGTTCCTGCAACTAATTAATCCTTAAAGAGATTGGCTGATAGATCTCACTGTTAGCAATACATTTTTAATTGTTCATTTTACTCAATCACCATTTGAACACAAGTCAATTTGCAATTTCATTAGAGAACAGAAAAGGCCTGGGGTCTAGTCCTGTTTTTTTTTTTTTTTTTCTTTTAAAGAAAAGGATAAAAAGCAGGCAAATTTTCATAAGGAATGTTAATTCTCTAATTAATTTTATGAATCAAGCAAGAATGAATGTGTCCTGCTATTTAAGCAGAAGTCTTCTGGCCAAGAAGTCCGTTTTGTCATACCTTCCCTTCCAGAGAAACCTCTTTACAAGCTTTGCGGCCAAATACCCAGGCAACTGATGACCAGCTTTGAACCAACTGTTCACACACCATTTGCTTTGATGACATTTAGAGGCTTTTCTCCCCTCATTCCAAGTCTATTGTAAGTAGAGTACACATGCGTGCAGCCTTTGAAAACTGATCAATACAGTAAGAATCTTCAGGGTGCAGCTGACTAGTATCACATCTTCAGACTCTCTCTCTCTCTCTTTTTTTTTTTCCCAGCTGACTTGTTGTACACATTTTTAAGTTAAACCTTATGAATGAGGTTGGGTGGATTATCCTCACCATATTCACAGGTACCCTAGTGCACCCTGGCTCGCTCTTCCATATTTTAACATCAAAAGCTCATAATCTGTGTAAGTTAACCTTCCATAAAACTAAAATTATATGGTCATCATACATAATCTGATGATTGATTACAGCTGCCAAAAAGGTCACAAATTGTGAATGTTTACTACAGTTGCACCATGAAAATTATTGTACACTTTTAAGGAATCCATCCAGAGAAAATAGACAGCTTACATGCATAGGCTGAAGAACTGAAGCATGTATGTTTTCTTTGTGACTTTTAGCTCTCTTAAAATCAATGTTAAAACCCTTAGGTCTGATTTTTCATTTCAATGTCTTTGTGTAATGTGCCTCGACCATACCTCATCTAATTTAATAAGATGCAAGCTAAGGAAGTACTTAAGTTACTTATCAAGGGTTTCAGATGACACATTATTATTGTATTCGAAAGTCAATATTTGCTAATCATGTTAGTACAGGAACTGTTCCAGGCCCACAATTCTTAAATTGCAGAGATATTTAAGGTTAATTAAACCTATCTCCCCTGGTCCTCTCTCTCCACCTCTGTGGAAGGAGTAAATCAATGACATCCTAAACATGTCCAGAGAGCCAGAGACCCAAGTCTGAAAGTCACTAACATCTTTAAGCCTCTGTTTGCTTCAGTGCCCTAGAGTTGAGCTTTGCCATTTCTCCACAGTTTAAGGAATATTTGCATGTTTTGAGAGCAAAGTTCACTAATTCACTTGATGTAATTAGAGAGGTCTGGCCATTCTTGAACATATAACATGGACTCCAAAAATTTTTTAAGTCAGGAAAAGGCTGAAATAACATATGGCCTGACTTCTTTTTCCTTTCTGTATGGCAACTTGTGGGTAAATTTGTGGCAGAGTTGAAAGGTCATGTGTCCTTTCTCAAGCCAGGCATAATGAGAACAGGTGACTGGGTCCACATCCCTAAAGAGGTTATGCTTGTATGAGGCAGTTCCACTAAACCCCTGACCCCTCATACCCCGGAGCAGAAACAGTCAACTGTTCAAAGGTCAATGTTCCCTTTACTTTTAGACAGTAGGCCCATTACATCAGAACCATTTATAATCCAGTGTTACATACAAAGCCCGGGACTTGGCTGAGATCAGTGCTAAATAAACATATGAAGTCTTATTAACATGTATTGACTAGGAGAAAACTGGAAAACAGAGCACTTCGGTGATGACTTACAGTAGCTGCTAGTTCAGCTCCCTCAGGGAGAAACACTAACATATTAACCCAACATGCCACCCAGGATATATTTACAGGTAGTTAGTAAAAACAGTAATGCTATATAAACTGAATATCTGGGACATGAATCAATAGAGACCAGCTAATTAGGTTATAAATATATTGATTTTATTTTGAATATGTCCTCAAATAGAGTCTGCGAGTAAGCATTCTGAAACAGGGCTCTTACACTGAGAGAAGGGACAATCAGATTATTCTCTGCCACTCTCCAATCAATCCATAAGAGTTAGGTAAAGTACTCTGATGCATATTCTATATAATCAGAATGACACATCCTATTAATATTCTAATTACTGTTGAACTGTTAGCAATGCCCTAAGTCCGATGTCTTAGGGCCTCATAGCAGTAATCCAGGAACCTCGTGTCATCTTTTGTGTTCATTCATCCAATTTAAAATGAGACAATTTTCCCTTTAAAGCATTTTTTATTAAACATTATTTTATGCATGGATTTAACATTCTAATTGATTTAGGTGGACTCTCAGAATGAGTCGCTAAATCCTTTTGTTCTTTTCTTCACTGAAAGAGGTCAGCAGCTGTGATCTTATTTATAAATTTAAATGCCAAATTTTAGCACAATGAGTTATTATTAAAATAACAGTTATTCATGTTCATAAAAAGTCTCTTTTATGCTGTAAAAACCAGGAATCCAATAATTTAATAAACTAAAGATAGGCCAGAATTAATGTCATCTTGGAACACATAAAATTCATAAAATTGTGGATGTGAAAATGACTTTGGAAAAAGCAATGAGATGTTTCCACTCTTCTGAGTATTTTTCTCAACCCCAAATGTACTTCATTTTACTTTGAAACTCATGTAGGGATACATCCTGTATCATAGATAAGATACATTTCCATAAGATAAATACCAAACAACTGTTGGAAAAGTCAAACTTGCCATCACATTCATACATGAACAGCCAGCCTTTTAGAGGTCTGCTTTATCTTAAATCAAATTCAGTTAAAAAGGTTTATGTGATGATGGTATAGGTCTACTCTGTCTTGAATCATGTAGCTGCTACTGGTCCTGAATATCATGAGTCTGGGGTTCAACGACTATGGCCTGGCACAGCTTGGGAGAAGTGGGGATGGGACTAGGTGGATGGATTTGAGAGATGTTTTGGGGGTCAAATTTAAAAGATTAATGAACTCAATTTGGGATATAAGTAAAATGGAGGTGTCAAGGAGACTACTAGACTTATGGCTTAAGAAATTGGAAGACTTATTTCCAAACATGGCAAATATTGGGGAAGTGTGGCTGAGTTTTGGGGGTGCTGGTGTAATAGTGTTCTCATTGAACATGGTAAGTTTGTGATGTGCAAGTGGAGATGTCAAGGGTGCAGCTGAATACTTAAATCCAAAGCTCAGAAGTGAGGTCTTGACTAAACATGTCAACTTTAGCATCAAAGGCATGTAAAGCTTTGGAAATGGATGAGCTCACCCTAGGCACAAGTATAGAGAGAAAGGAGAGACTAGACCTGAACCATGCAGAGTCAACGTTTAAATAGATAGGCAGTAAGTGGCCTTTTGTGTTAGGGTCAGAGACCACACTCCAGAAAACTTTAGCAAATGATCCATGATGAGATGTCAAAGACATTTCTTTCCTCATACCCTAACTTGTTGCTGTTTAGTTGCTAAGTCATGCCCAACTCTTTGTGACCCCATGGACTGCAGCACCCTAGGCTTCCCTTTCCTTCACAGTCTCCCAGAGTTTGCTTAGATTCATGTCCCTTGAATTGGTAATGCTATCTACCATCTTTTTCTCTGCTGCCTTCTTCGTTTGCCTTCAATCTTTCCCAGCTTCAGGATCTTTTTCAATCAGTTGGCTCTTAGCATCAGGTGGCTAAAGAATTGGAGCTTCAGCTTCAGCATCAGCCTTCCAATGAATATTCAGGGTTGATTTCCTTTAGGATTAATTGGTTTGATCTCCTTGCAGTCCAAGGGACTCTCAAGAGTCTTCTTCAGCACCACTATTCAAAGGTATCAATTCTTCGGCTCTCAGCCTTCTTTATGGTCCCACTCTCACATCCATACATGACTACTGGGAAAACCATGGCTTTGACTATATGGACCTTTGCTGGCAAAGTGATATTTCTGCTTTTTAATATGCTTTCTAGGTTTGTCATAGTTTTCCTTCCAAGGAGCAAGTGTCTTTTAATTTCATGGTAGCAGTCATTATCTGAAGTGGTTTTGAAGTCCAAAAAAATAAAATCTGTCACTGTGTCCACTTTTTCCCCATTTATTTGCCATGAAGTTATGGGACCAGATGCCATGAACTTTATTTTTTTCCATGTTGGGGTTACAAAGAGTCAGACATAACTGAGTGACTCTCACTCACTTCCTTAGGTCTGGGAGCCTCCATCCACAGAGAGCCATCTGGCTCACTCCCTCATGTTCTTTTGGTGTCTGTGCAAATGTCACTCATTCAATGAGGACCTCACGGACCACTTTATCTAAACAGTAACACCATTCCCATCCCTATCACTCTGTCCCCCTTCCTCTGCTTTCTTTTCTCCATAGAACTTATCACCATGTGATGTTTACGAGTTCATTTGCTTATTTTCTGTCTCCTCTCACTAGACCCTAAGCCCTACAAGGGCAAGCATTTTGTCTGTTTTCACTGCTGTGATCATAACACCCCTCAAAATGCTTGACACATAGTAGATGTTCAATAGATACTTTTTTAAAATACATGAAACAAAGAATGAACCAGCAAAATAGATAGAAGAGATAAAAAGGAGCAGCCCAAGAAATAGGAAGAAAACATGGAAGTATCTCAGAAGCTAAAAGAAAAAAGTGTTTGAAAAGGAGCACCCATGGTCAAACAAAATGCATGCTGCCAAAGGGTTCAGGAAGATACCTATGCAACAAGTCCATCAGATTTGGCATTGTGAGAGTAACTGCATATGTTGAAGAGAGCAGTTTCAGTGTAGTGCTGGGGGCAGAAGTCAGAATGATTAGGGTTGAGGAAGGACTAGGAGGTAAGGAAGTGGAAGTATAATCAGTAGCTAACTAGACTAAAGAGTTTTGCTATGAAGGAGAGTACTGATATAAGGCAGTTAAGAAAGAAGAATATGAGATCAAGGGAGGCTGCATTAATACTTTTTGCTTTGGCTTTTTAAAATAGTGTACCAGTCATCTCCTGCCACGATAATGCTGCTTAACAAACAACCACACAACCTGAGCAGCGTTTGACAACACACATCTTTTGTTTCTTTGTCTGGAGCGGTGAGGTAAGTGGCTTGGCCTTACATCTGGATTTGGGATGGTTGTAGGCTGGCCTCAGCTAGGGTAACTCAAGTATGTTCCACGTGTTTCTCATCTGCCATCAGGTGACTCCAGACAGACATGTTCTCATTGTGATGGCTGAGACACAGAAACGGAAAGAGGCAAGTCCTCTCGAATCCTAGGTTCAAAATAGGCTTCCTGTCACTTTCTCTTCATTCTGTTGACTAAAGCAAGTGAAGAGGTCAGCTAGATTCAAAGGGGAGGTATTCCAGTTCCTATTGCTATGAAACAAGCTACTCCCATACTTAACTTCAGAAAATTCAGTTCAGTTCAGTCTCTCAGTAGTGTCTGACTCTTTGCGACCCCATGGACTTCAGCATGCCAAGCTTCCCTGTCCATCACCAACTCCCAGAGCTTACTCAAACTCATGTCCATCGAGTCAGTGATGCCATCCAACCATCTCATCCTCTGTCATCCCCTTCTGCTCCTGCCTTCAATCTTTCCCAGCATCAGGGTCTTTTCCAATGAGTCAGTTCCTTGCATCAGGTGGCCAAAGTATTGGAGTTTCAGCTTCAGCATCAGTCCTTCCAAAGAATATTCAGGACTGATTCCCTTTAGGATGGACTGGTTGAATCTCCTTGCAGTCCAAGGGACTCTCAAGAGTCTTCTCCAACACCACAGTTCAAAAGCATCAGTTCTTTGGCTCTCAGCTTTCCTTACAGTCCAGGTCTCACTACCTTTTTATTATCCTTACAATTTCTCTGGGTCAAAAGTTCAGAGAGGGCATAGTAGGGTTGGCTTGCCTCTGCCCCTTGGTGTCTGGTTCCTTAGTTGGTAAGATGCAAAGGCCAGAGGCTGAAATCATGCGAAGGCATCTTTACTTATGTTTGACAGTGATGTCAGTTGTCAACTATGACTGCAGCTGGAGCTGTGGGCTGGAGCACAGCCCGTGGCTTCCCCACATGGGCTAGGCTCTCTCACAGCATGACAAAATAATTGGATTTCTTCCATGGCAGTTATGAGATCTGAAGGCTAGTGTCCCAATGTACAAGGCAGAAGCTATGTCTCCTTTTATTACCTAGCCTCAGAAGTCATGCAGTGTCACTTCTGACACATTCAATTGGTTACAAACCAATTCTCAAGCCTTCCCCAGGCTCCAAGAGAGAGAGGAATGATACTCTAGTGCTTAATGGGGGAGTGGGAAATTCAAGAGATGGGTACAGGTACATTTATAAGTGTGGGGTTGAAAAGAAAACAGATACTGTAGTTTACTTGCTAATAGTTCCTTGGGAAATGTAAACCTAGTTGCATATCATTGGCTGTTGCTTCTCCATGTCTACTCTTTCTGAGAGCAGCCGACATAAACTAGAAGGCTCTTTACCCTAATAGAAAAGAAAAAGTAATTTTAACATGAAACTGGAGTCTCCAGGATAAAGAGTTTGTCTAAACTGACTCTATCTAGTTGATTTTGAGGTTAAGTCCTTGAAGATTCTTGGAGATGGCTGCTGTGAAAACTTCTTTACATTTAAAGCTGTAACAAAGAAAATATAAATTCAAGTCTCAACAATCATGTGTTACAGGGGTTGGGTCTATATATTTGACTCAGTGCTACCCAAGGCTTCTCCTGAAATATTTCTAGGGTAACTTTGGTGTCCAGAAACTCCAGTATAATAATGTCTCTCAGACCATACTGACTGCAGATTAATTTTGCAAAAACCTATAAGACATTTAGGTCTTTGCAGTTATTTGATTATTTAATTTAATTTAATTTAAGCCACAGATATTTGTATGGGAGTCCTCTTATTATTTCATTTGTCAATTTACTTAAAACTTGCCATTATTTCAACAAATTAGATTTGGGATACGCTAAACCTAAGAAGCTTAGGGAATAAACGACACTTTAAAAAGTAAATTTTGCCTTTTCTGTGGCTTTTCTGAACTAAAATATTGAAAATAAGCTGACATCTGTTGTAAATTTATGCTGTAAATTTGTATTCTCTAAAACCATATAAAATTATATAATAAACATATACAATGAATCATATGCATATATATTATATACTGACATAAACAAAATATCTGAGAATAGTTTGCTTATTTTTAAAACAAAAAGTTTCAATTCTTTTGTGTTACACATTGGTTTTAAATGACAAAGTTGATGTTGAATTATTGACAAAATATACCGTTTGAAGAAGATGGTATTTTTGTGACTAGAGAGAGAAGTAGTTGTATAAATATCACCAAATATTATAAATATTTATAAAATATTTTGTAGTTTAAAATTTTTTTTGAATGATTCTTGGTATAGCCATATTTGGTATGTAGGGCAGGCATTATTGTTTTATACTCATAGATGTAAAAGCTAAGGATCAAAATATTTAAATGACCTAATTTCACAAAGTAAAAAAATGGCAGAACTAGAATCTAAACCTTGTTTCTATTTTACCCCACTAAGTGGACTATTATGTTTATAAATATATGCCTAAATTTACATATCTGTATACACATATGCAATCATATATGTCAATTTTATGTAATCCATAGGCACATATCTAATTGTATGCATATCTATAGAAACGAATATATTCATAATTATTTAGATTTTAAGAAAAATCACTCATATTTTTATGTTACAAATGTATGCTTATATCTATTTTTCCATTTCCCTATTAAACTTCCATTTGATATTTGAGACTATGCTTACATTCAGTACATGCATTGATAAAAAGGTGTTTAAAAGATGATAGCTACTAAAGATGCCTTTAGATTTTTAAAAGTTGAACAAACACAGAACTTCAGTGTTCAGACTTGGCATTCCATCCACTCCCTTTTTGGAGTTAAAGGGATTCAGCAGTTAAAGTCCATGAAAATTTATGAGGAGGAGCCAAGACAGAGAAAATAGTGTTTATACATAATCCACCCTTGACCTCAACAAAGCTTTTGATAAAGTACAACATGTAAGACTTTGTGCATAGACTTGAGGGCAAAGAACTCAGAAAAAAACCCAAATGGCCAGGAGTTTACAAAAAAAAATGTGTGTGTAAGTGAAAAGGAGATGACAGATGCAGGCAAGGCAGAGAGGGTCTCCAGGATGTTTCTTTCCAATACTGATCCAGTAGAAGGAAAGAGGAAAGAGTCATTAATACCAAACTAGAAAAGTTCAGGCCTATATCCACAAAAGGCGAATATATATATTTTAACCCAAATAACTTTACTATCTGAGGAGCAGAGTCAAAAAAAAAAGGGGGGGGTCCCGAGATTTATTAGTGTCTCAAACCCATAGTGAAGTCTCATGTACTTTTGACTCACTGTACCTCTAGGATTCGAAGAGGCCATTCTTTGAAAGGCAAAGTACAAAGGAACATTTAGTATTTTGAGGGAAAAACACTACCTCTAATATGCATGATAAGTTTAGAACCCATTCTGGTTGCAGACATGTGAAAATGTGAGGGTAAGAAGGTGGGCAGTGCATCTTAAAATCAAGGAAATAAGGTTAATATTTGACTTGAACCACCTGGATTAAGAGAAAAATGTATTTCATGAATAGCACTCAAATGATAACAAGATTGAACAAACAGCAGAACTCTCAGTGTGGTACAATTAAACCAGCAGTTAAATAATCCAGCGTACAAGTGCTTCAACAAGCAAACAACCACTGCCCGATCACCACTCAATGCACCAGGCATGAGTCACAAGAAATTATCTCAGCATTATTGAAGGGAAAAGCCATGTTGTGCTCAATTCTGGTTGATGTATTCCAAATAAGGATATCAGAGAAAATGAGAAGTGTATGGCAGAAGGTAGATAAAGTTATTCAGTGATTCAAGGAAATTTATTACAGAGGAAAAGTACAAAAATTAGGTGTGCCTGTGATGACATTGAGGGAAGCAAGGATGATGACAGGCCTTGCATGGGTAGATTCCCTGAAGAGATCTGCATTTACAACAACCAAAAAGGGAAGCATCAAATCACCAAGAGAGCCAACCATGTGCTAAATTTAACTGATATTTCTCGTCTATACACTGATATTTGCTAACACTGGAAAGAAAGGGTTCTGAGAAGTGATTAAGATGAACGTCAACAGTGTAAATAGGGGTCTGATTGAGAATTCAGAGGGAGAAAAAGAAACACTTAATGAAGGCGCATCTTTTAAAATTGTACTTTATCTGGACTTTTGAATGACCCCGAATCAACATTTTACTTAGGAAGAAAAAAATGCATACCTGTATTGTCTGCAGCTGGCATGTGAATGCAGGCTCTGAGTAGATTTTGTCGCTAAGTTTTAGTAGTAGGCAAATTATTTTTCTTTGTTTATCCTTGGGATCAAAATATTACATGAAATGACGAGACCTAAGTGGTTTAAGTGATTTGTTATAGCTGCTGTTCAGACATCACATTTTGGCTGTTACACTCGACACTTGATGACTCTCAGAATCATCTCTCAGAATCAGCCCCAATATAACCCTTGAGATTAGACCTGTGTGAGATTCCTCAGGTGCCTGCTCCATCTCTTATTTAAGTCATTTTTATCTGGATCACAGTGATTTCAGCTTTGAGTGAAGGAGACCAGAAGAGGTTAACGTGCTCAAATTTTATAAACCCAGAATAAAAGTGAACAATAGCTAAAGGAAATACTCATTTGATATAAAAAGTTGATCAGGACATCTCTTCAGAATATTTCTACACTAGCCTTGGCATTCAAGAAGCAGATTTGCATTCTATTAAAAAGAACCCTCGAGAAAGCCCAGAATTATTTAGAAAATAACAAATGCAACCTGAATGCCCTTAAGTCTTACCATTCTGTAATTTTGAGTAAAGTCACATTAACAGAAATGGCCAATATTCTTGGAGTTAAAGAGGCTTTTCTTAAACAATATTATACCCAGAAATCTTAATAAGAAGAATGCATATTCTATTTCCTAAAATTTTTAAACTTTTCTATAACCAAAGGTAATATTAACAGTTGAGAGAAAAATGACAAAATGCTAAAATTCAGTTTAAACCTATATAGAAAGTTATCTTAATATAAAACTCAATTTTAAAATATAGAAGCACTTGCAAAGCAAGAAGAAAGATGGATAATTGGGGGAGAAAATGAAAAAGTGATAGACAAAACAGATGTTCAAGTACATATCAAAGCAATGAAAAATGAAATAGCAAAATAGTATGTTTTGCCTCTAATAATAATCAATAGCTGAGCAGGGTGTTGGGGAAATAGTGAACTCTTAAATGGGAGATGCAGAGAAGGCAATGGCACCCCACTCCAGTACTCTTGCTTGGAAAATCCCATGGACGGAGAAGCCAGTTGGGCTGCAGTCCATGGGGTCGCTGAGGATCAGACACGACTGAGCCACTTCACTTTCACTTTTCACTTTCCTGCGTTGGAGAAGGAAATGGCAACCCACTCCAGTGTTCTTGCCTGGAGAATCCCAGGGACGGGGGAGCCTGGTGGGGTGCCGTCTCTGGGGTCACACAGAGTCGGACACGACTGAAGTGACTTAGCAGCAGCAGCAGCAGCAAATGGGAGATGAGATTTTAAATTGGAATATTTCTAGACAATTTAGCAAATAAATAAAAAAATTTTAAATGTTCTGGCCAGTGAATTGTGTGAAGAGTGATATGTGTCACTTCCAGGTCGGAACATTTAATTGCCCATTCAAGAACCCCCAAAATGCACTTTTTCCCTCTGGTACAGGAATTAATGATGTTTAAAATAGGATGGCTTCCTCAGAATGGGTCTCAAAGAAACTAGATGAATAAAGAGACCTCTGTCAATGTGTGATAAACATACAATAAGAACAAAAAATGAACTTATATTGTTTCAACCATTGAGATTTTAGGGTTTATGTCTCACAAAAAAACTGAGCTTATCCTGATAGATATATCTTCTAAGACACTGTGTGAGAATCTACCTGGAGTATATACACAGGAGCAGAATTGGCATGCATATGTCTTTTTTTCCCTCACATTTTGGCTGCACCTCACAGCATGTGGAATCTTAATTCTCCAACCAGGGATCAAACCCCACTTCCCCCCGCCCCCCACCACACTGGAAGGCAGTCTTAAACACTAGACTGGCAGGGAAGTTGGTATGCATACATCTAGCTTGATTAAGTACTGATATTGCTCTCCAGGATGGTTCCCCCAGTTCATACTCCCTGTATGCCCAATCCCTGCCAACATTTGGCGTTTTCCAGCTTCTAATTCTGGTGAGACTAATTGGTATAAATGCAAAATTCATTGTTTATTTAGTTGCATTTCCCCGATAAAATTAATTTAAGCAATTATTATGCTCATTAGCCTTTGGGGGGAAATTTTATTGTCTATAAATTTTTTTGCTCATATCCCTTGTCCACAGTTGCACAGTTGTGTTTTTCTTGTTGATTTGCAGGACTTCCTTTTATTTTATAGCTAATAATCCCCTGTCAGTTAGAAATGTACAAGTGTCTTCTTGCATTCTGCCATTTATCTAAACACTTTCTCTTTCCATGATGACCTTAATTGAACAGAAATCCTTAATTCTGATGAAATCAGGTGCATTAATTTTCTGCCTCATCTTTTGCACTTTGGAATTTTGCTTAAGAAATCCTTTCCCACTATTAGGTTGTTGGTGGTGGTTTAGTCACTAAGTCATATCCGACTCTTGTGACCCCATGGACTGTAGCCTGCCAGGCTCCCCTGTCCATGGGATTTCCCAGGCAAGAATACTGGAGTGGGTTGTCATTTCATTCTCCAGGGGATCTTCCCAACCCATGGACAGAACCAGCATCTCCTGTATTGTAGGTGGTCTCCTGCATTGCAGGTGAATTCTATACTGCTGAGCCAACAAGGAAACTCGTCATTAGGTCACAAATCTATTTTTACATACCCCAATCTAAAAGGCTGGAATGCTAAAATGTTGAAATGTTAAATGTTTGATAATTTCTGGTAGTCTTATTTCACTTTTCAGTATTTACTGAGCACTAATTATGTGCCAGGTGTGATGCAAAGTGTTTCTTTTCTTTAATTCTTACAGCGTTGTTTGGAGGAGGATACCATTAGAAATTCCATTTTACAGAGAAGAAAACTGACCTTCAGAAAGGTCATGTAAATTTCTCAAGGTCCATATAGCTAATAAGCAACAGAACTTGGATTCCAATCAGATCGTCTGACATCAAAATCCCCTTGTTCATAGACACAAGATAGCATGAGTTCAAGGTTCAATAGATTGACATCTGTTTATTGAATATCTATGTGTGTGTGTCACACACCAAGCAAGCCATGCCCTTGGAAAAAGTAATCATTTCTTAGATGTTGATATGTGGTAAATATATTTTAAATTTTAAAATTATGTATATATAGTTATATATATGCATACAAGGAAATAGCTTTCCTTTTTATTGACTCCATAAGCATTTATTGAGCACTTATTTATGCCAGATGTTATGTTAAATGTTGGGATGTGATAATGAACAAGGGAAGATTTCTGCACTCCTGGAGCTTATGGAATGAAACAAAGAGTGAATTCCTAAATATCACAAGTAATTGATTGTGTATGTGCATCCAAAGTAGGGTACAGGGTTCTTTGGAACAAGTAAGGAGGGCATATGCCCTAGATGGGATCAGGGATTGGCGATGGAGTTTTTGAGGATCAAATATTTGAATTGAGACCTGAGAGGTGAGTTGACCTCAGCCAAATGAAGAGATGAAACCGAAATTTGACAGGTAGCAGGAATGGCCTGAGCATTAGACAGGAAAGACATGCGTTTACCCAGTAAAACCCTGCAAAACAGGGTTGTCTCCTGGAAGAGGAAATAAATAGAGAAAGCCTTGAGTTTCCATAGGATTTAACAAGATTGCTGGGAGAAGTATCAGTAACCTCAGATATGCAGATGACACTACCCTTATGGTAGAAAGAGAATAAGAACTAAAAAGCCTCTTGTTGAAAATGAAAGAGGAGAGTGAAAAAGTTGGCTTAAAATTCAACATTCAGAATACTAAGATCATGGCATCTGGTCCCATCACTTCATGGCAAATAGACGAGACAGTGGAATCAGTGAGAGACTTTATTTTGGGGGGGCTCCAAAATCACTGCAGATGATGACTGCAGCCATGAAGTTAAAAGACGCTTGCTCCTTGGAAGAAAAGCTATGACCAACCTAGACAGCATGTTAAAAAGCATAGACATTACTTTGTCAACAAAAGTCTGTCTAGTTTAAAGCTATGGTTTTTCCAGTAGTCATGTATGGATGTAAGAGTTGGATTATACAGAAACCTGAGCACTGAAGAATTGATGATTTTGAACTGTGGTGTTGGAGAAGACTCTTGAGAGTTTCTTGGACTGCAAGGAGATCAAACCAGTCCATCCTAAAGGAAATCAGTCCTGAATATTCATTGGAAGGACTGACGCTGAAGTGAAACTCCAATACTTTGGCCACCTGATGTGAAGAACTGACTTGTTAGAAAAGACCCTGATGCTGGGCAAGATTGAAAGTAGGAGGAGAAGGAGACAACAGAGGATGAAATGATTGGATGGCATCACTGATTTCATGGACATGAGTTTGAGCAGGCTCCAGGAGTTGGTGATGGACAGGGAAGCCTGGTGTGCTGCAATCCATGGGGTCACAAAGAGTTGGACACTACTGAGCAACTGAACTGAATTGACCTTGTCAATCATCTACCAAATGCTAAACCTTAAAGGTACAACAAATACTGGAATCATCTTTGCCCTCATGTGGCTGACATTCTAGTGAAGGTAAAGAGACTCAATAAAATAATATCGATACCATGTATAAAGTAGATAACTAATAAGAACTTACTGTATAGCACAGGGATCTCTACTCAAAGCTCTGTGGTGATCTAAGTGGAAGGAAATTTTAAAAAAGAGGGGATAGATGTACCCATAAAGCAGATTCAGGATTCTCTGGTAGCTCAGCTGTTAAAGAATCTGCCTGCAATCCAGGAGATCCTGGTTTGATTCCTCGGTCAGGAAGATCCCCTGGAGAAGGGATAGGCTACCTACTCCAGTATTCTTGGGCTTCCCTGGCTCAGACGGTAAAATCTGCCTGTAATTCAGGAGACCTGGGTTCGATCCCTGGGTTGGCAAGAGGCCCTGGAGGAGGGCATGGCAACCCACTCCAGTATTCTTACCTGGAGAATCCCCTTGGACAGAGAAGCCTGGCGGGCTATAGTCCATGCAGTTGCAAAGAGTCAGACACGACTGAGCAACTCAGCACAGCACAGCAAAGCAGATTCCCTTTGCTATACAGTGGAAACTAACACAATACTGTAAAGCAACTCTACTCCAGTAAAAATTAATAAAACAATAAGATAACAAAAACGCAGATTATTATTCCAGGATGTGATGAATTCCACGGAGAGAACAAGATGAGCTAACCGTTACTGGAGACGGCCACCTTGGACTATATCATGGAGATAGTATCCCTGGAAGACAACACCTGAACTGAGGCCTGAGTGATACTGAGCTAATCACTCAGAGGGTGGGAGAAAGAGCCGGGCAGGCTGAGAGAAAAGCCAGTGCTGACGAAAGGGCTTGATGTCAACAAGGAACTGAAATGTGGTCACACGGCTGAATGTCAGAGAGTAAGGAGGACAGTGGAACAAGATGCAGCTGAGAAGAGATGGGAGCCAAAGTCAGCCAGGCCCTGTAGATCACAGGGCTGAGTTTAGGTTTATTCTAAGAACAGAGAGAAGTAACAGTTGATAAGGGCCCCACTTACAATAGGCTAGCCACTGTAGTTCTGTTAAGACTCTGGCTACCGTTCGAGGAATGAACTGGAGAAGATGAAGGTAGAGGCGTGGGATCTGTGAGACGGTGGATGGTGTTGACCAGGAGAGAGATGGAGGTGGCTTGGGCATGAGCGGGCACAGTGAAAGTGGGGACAAGAGCAGGATTTCAGATTTACATGGAAAGCAAAAAAGCAGGACACTGTTAAAGATTTGATGAGGCAGTGAGACAGGGTAGGGTTAGGAGTTCTCCCAGGTCTTTAGCTTGAGCACCCGAGAATACTGCGGTACTGATGTTGCTGCTGCTAACTCGCGTCAGTCATGTCCGGCTCTGTGCGACCCCATAGACAGCAGCTAACCAGGCTCCCCTGTCCCTGGGATTCTCCAGGCAAGAACACTGGAGTGGGTTTCCATTTCCTTCTCCAATGCATGAAAGTGAAAAGTGAGAGTCAATTCGCTTAGTCGTGTCCAACTTTTAGCGACGCCATGGACTGCAGCCTACCAGGCTCCTCTGTCCATGGGATTTTCCAGGCAAGAGTACTGCAGTGGGGTGCCATTGCCTTCTCCGACTGTGGTACTAACCTTTATCTAATCACCATCTGGATCATAGTAATGGCTTATATTTATTTAGGGCTTACAGTGTGCCAAGTATGTGTATTATGTATGTGTGTGTATGTATATGTATATATGTGTGTGTGTGTGTAAAATCTCATTTATTCTTTTCAATATCTCTGTCTTAGAGAGAGATGAGGAAAGTAAGGCTCAGTGAAGTTAACTTCCTCACTTCTAAGGACTTGTATGTAAGTGCTGGCATCAGAAATTAAATGCAAGGATGCTGAACCAGAGCCACCTCAGTGGGACTTTGAAAAAATCATACTCTGGGAAATTCTCATTCTGCATTGGTCTTGCTAAGATTCTTATTACCAGCTTCTCTTTGGTCCTGAAGTTGACTCAAATGGTGACCGGTTCGCTGCAATTTGTATCCTCACTCTAGACGTGCAAGGATGAGAACTATTGACATTCATTTGTCTCTTTGTGCTGGAAAAAGGTAGTACAGATGGACTGGAATTATAAACGGAAATGAAGTTCGAGGATTATTTTTTACTTTATTTTGTCTCCAGTTAATATAATAAGAGATTTAGTTGTATATAAATCATCTATATCAAACGAACAACTCCAGAGAGGATTGCTCTGGGTACAGTATTTTGCTCAATGACTAATCAGTGTTGGGAGCACACTGTTAGCATGGATCATGCTTAATGGGATTGTTCCATTCTGATACTTGTAGGACTCTCCTCCACCCACTGAGCAATTACACACATCCCTGATTCATGATCCTTCTTTCTTCGCACTCCTAATACAGTCTACTTTTGTGACTTCAGTTTTCACCACCCTGCTATTCCTGACACCCTCTGTGCACTTGACCCCTCTTAGAGCACTGGATGGCATTTCTTGTCCACCAGTTCTATGCTGGAAAGAGAGAGTAGGGAGAGTGCACTCTAGAAAGCAGAGTGGTGAGAGGTGATGAGGATACTGAGGACCATGAAATATCTGGCCATAAGCAGAAGCAAGCCAGATCCAAAGTCCTACTTAAGACATTTAAGGAAGTCTTGCGTATACTTTCCATACAGGCCCTGTGACCTTTGAGGCAAATCAATACTCAGATTCTGATCATTGAACTGTTACATTTGTAGATAGACAGCAGTCACTATATAGTGCTCAACTGAATATATATAATTCACACACAATACATAGGAACCATAATTCCTACATCTAACTCCCTAAATGTAGTGTCTTATATATAAACAGGACAAACATAACCTAACCAGAGACAGTTCTGAGAGGCTAGTGGAAGCCACAGAAGAATGCTTGGCTGGAGCGTTTATAGGACAAAAGAGGGGGAAGCATTCCTAACCCATTAGGCACTGTTCAGAAGATTTCTAAACAAAATACAAGTTAGATTAGTGCCTAAAGGGAAGAATGAATGCATTCTTGACACTGTCCAACCCTCCCAATCCCCACCCCCTGTACCATGATGTGTCTCTTAGTGAATAAAACAGACAGAAGAAACATAAGGCAAGAATGCAGAGGGAATTAAAAACTGGGAAGAGGGAGGAGGTGGAAGACACCAATCAATTAATCCTCCCATTTTTTGAAATCAGAGAAAACCTTGGCATTCAGTGATGATGAATCAATGCTGCTGACAGATACATCATGTTAGGATCCCAACAATCTAATTCTTCCATCAACAGAGAAGGCAGGTGATTACCACATTAACAGAAGGCTTAAGAAATATGGAGGAAATGCCATACAAGTTCTAGTGCAGCATTATCTGACTCATCCTGCTAACGACACAGGACTATGTTCTCAACTGATCAGCAGTCCTGGAGAAGGTTGGGATGGGGGTGGGGAAGTGGGTTAAAATCTGGTGGGGGCAATTCTTCTTAGGAGAAAAATGTCTTTTGATTGGAAAAATGAAAAAAATTGAAGAGTCATTTCAGTTGTGGAAAGATGGGCCTTAGGATATGGCTGGCTGTGAGACAATGGTACATAAAGACAGCATCAAATTGTTCTGCATAAGAAATGGGGAGAATTTTTAATTTTCAAGGACAGGCATGAGAGAGGGATAGCTCGTCTCTGAGCAGTGCAGAGATGAAAGGAGAAGGAGGGAAATAACATTCAAGGAAAAGTCACAAAAGGACTAGTTCTCAATAGCAAATGGCCAGAGAACTTTTGAGAAAGTGAATGTCTAATATTAATCTTATCAATTGTGCTATAACTCAGTGTAAGCACTCACCAAATCAACAATAAAAGTCTGTTACATGTAACCGTCTTCTAAAACTGTCTTGTTTGAATTGCTCTTTGGAGAATTTTGAAAAAAGGGTTTTGATATTTGTTGAGTAAATGAAAGAAAGAAAATGGACCTTCCACAAGAAGTCAGAGATAAATGAGATAAAAATTCAGCAGAAGCCAAAAATTTAAAGTAGATGTGACTGTAAGAAACAGGTCCCAGATGATCCTAAGATATACACTGGGGTACACATTAGATTTTTCCACCGTAGTGAAATGGACACTACAATTATTTGAATTTAAATATTAAAACCCTTATGGTTAGAATACTGAGAGGCTTACATCTGAGTTACACTGTGTACGTCAGAAAATTGTTTCATCTGCTTCCCATTGTTTAGAATAGCTTCAAATGGAAAATTAAATACTCAACATAGTGCAAGAAAACAGTAATAATACATCTGCTAGACAGAAAATTATGCAGTTAATAAAATAATATTTATAAAGCATTTAAAATAAACTTATAAAAGATTTTGTTATGTTGTTCAAGTAAAAACAAATGATTCAGATTATATACACAGTACGACTGCAACTCTATATGTTGCCTAAATTTATCCTAGAAATATAGAGATGACTTGATTCTAAGAAATTCTTTCATATACTTCCACCAATTAACAGATTAATGAAGACAATTGCATTTATTTCCATAGATACCAAAAATACATCCATTCTTGATTTTTATACCTCATTAAAATAATAGTAGGTAATTCCTTAACAAGATTTTCTACCTGAACCCCGAAGCAAGTTCTTGCTTAATGTTAGATAACTTGATAGATCACTATAAAAGTGAGGAACAGTTTAACATTGTTCAAGCTATACTGACTAGACAACACAATAGGTTAGAGAACTAGAAAAAAAATTGTAAATAACTCAGACATACATCAGTAGAGAAGTGATTAAGTAAATGATACTTAATTATTTCTCCTTATAATACCAAGTAGAGAAGGAAATGGCAACCCACTCCAGTATTCATGCCTGGAGAATCCCATGGACAGAGAAGCCTGGCAGGTTACAGTCCATGGGGTCGCAAAGAGTCGTACACAACTGAAACGACTTAGCACATAATACCAAGAGGCATCTGCAGATAAGGGGCTCATTTCATGTAATTGAGATAAAAATGAAAAACAAGGTACAAAGCATTGAAAGTACTGTACAAAGCATGCTTCCTTTCATATAGAAAAAAAGACAATTTGCATATACACAGATTGCTTTGAAAATAGGACATGTGAAACAGATAATAAGGGAAAGACTAGGAATCTGGAGGTGTGGACAGGAGGTTATATAAACCCTTCTTTACTGTTCGGATTTATGATTTGTATGTATCATTTTTCCAATTAAAAGAAACTAAGAGTCAAAAGAAAAAAAAACTTCACAGATCAAAAAGTAAATGGAAACTAAATATCCAATAATAGAAAGTTGGATAAATAAGCTATAGTCAAAGTATTTTATGGAATTTTACGCAGCTATTAAAAATTGTGTGTGCTAAGTAAAAGAAAGCTGAGCACCGAAGAATTGATGCTTTTGAACTGTGGTATTGGAGAAGACTCTTGAGAAACCCTTGGACTCAAGGAGATCCAACTAGTCCATCCTAAAGGAAATCAGTACTGAATGTTCATTGGAAGGACTGATGTTGAAGCTGAAACTCCAGTACTTTGGCCACCTGATGCGAAGAGCTGACTCATTTGAAAAGACCCTGATGCTGGGAAAGATTGAAGGCAGAAGGAGAAGGGGACGACAGAGGATGAGATGGTTGGATGGCATCACTGACTCAAAGGACATGAGTCTGAGTGAACTCCAGGAGTTGGTGATGGACAGGGAGGCCTGGTGTGCTGCAGTCCATGGGGTCGCAAAGAGTCGGACACGACTGAGTGACTGAACTGACTAACC
>NW_011494787.1:4186510-4204368 GCF_000754665.1 Bison bison bison
GGTTGGATGGCATCACTGACTCAAAGGACATGAGTCTGAGTGAACTCCAGGAGTTGGTGATGGACAGGGAGGCCTGGTGTGCTGCAGTCCATGGGGTCGCAAAGAGTCGGACACGACTGAGTGACTGAACTGACTAACTGACTGAAGTCGCTTCAGTCATGTCTGACTCTTTGTGACTCTATGGACTGTAGCCCGCCAGGCTCCTCTGTCCAAGGGGATTCACAAGGCAAGAATGCTGGAGTGGATCACCATGTCCTCCTCCATGCATCTTCCCAAACCAGGGATTGAACCCACTTCTGTTACGTCTCCTGCATTGGCAGGTGGATTCTTTTACCACTAGGGCCACCTGGGAGGCCTAATTTGTACTATAAATGAACTTCATTAAAAAATTAAGTGTATAAAATTAAAATACAAATGTGTGCTATATTGCTCAGCGGATACTTGTTGAATGAATAAAATGATGAATTCCAAGTGGGAGGAGAGACCAGATAAAAGTCATGAATCCTGAATAACCATAATTATATACTACCATCCAAATATACATACAAGAAAAACAATGTCAGAAGGAAAGAAAAATAAAATAGTGATGTCTTCTGCTTATGGTATTACAATGTACATATAATGTACATTAAAAATAATTTCTTCTATTTTTCTGATTTTCAGAAATTCATGTAATAAATGTGCATTGTTTTAAAATGGAAAAAAATTCTTTTAGGAAGTGAGATGTTCTATCTGCTTTTCTGAGGCAATGTGGAAAATAGCAAATAAAGTACTCCCCAAAAGTGATCACAGACCCTGCTGTGTGGGCACAATTTCCTTAATGTTCACCCTAAACCCAACTACTGATTTTAAGTTTTACTTGCAAAATAAACAGTGAGCCAAAAGTGAAACACTGATAAAATTGAACTTGATCTGATTTATTCTAAAAGCAGACTTGCCTAAGGCAAAATTCTTTAAGAAAACATTCCAACAGCTAAGAGAAGGTTGTGAGCCTGTACTTAAACCAGGTGAATTTTCATTCATAAAATTCTTGCCTGTTCCTGTTATAGCATCACAGAAAAATTAAAAGCTGCTGCCCTTGGACTTTCAATTTAGTATGCATATGCTTTGTAGGAAATAGGTGACTGTGTGAAATATATATAAGACACTCAGTTAACGTTTGTTAATGTGATGGCCTTTAGTAAATATATTTAAAATCAGTTGGAATCAATATTGGAAATCAAGTCTTAGTGAAGAAAAGGATTTTATTGTCTCTCTAAAACATAGTTAAATGCTTTTAGATTAAAGGCCTAATCTGGTAGGTCAGGTTGGTATATATATATTTGTTGTTAGTTTCAGTGTTTACTAGTGAGTAATGATTTTTACCTCTTATACCAACTCTCCTATTTTACTCAAACCCTTTGCCCAAAAATATATTTTACAAGAAAGGTGCTTATCTTTCTTTATATAAAACAGTGATCTGATTTTTTTTTTTTGCTAATTTACTAACAACAAAATATTTTCCCCTCTTCATTTGACTTATGTTTTTTAAAATATGTTTCCAAACTTTTGAGAGGAGAAATAAAACAAAAGCCCAATGGCTTCTTACTCCAGCATCAAATATTCAGTAAATCTTTCAATATCCTTATTAATCTATGTCCTCCCCTCTCGACACATACCCACAGGCGACATACCTGTGTCTCCAGCCAGAATACTGCAGCAATATCATTTCAGTCCCACTTCATTCCTTTGCTCATTATATTATTTCCAATGCCTTGTCTGGTTCTTGGCTTAAATTGTTCTGGCTCAAGGTCTCCCACCAGGTGGCAGTCCAGGCGTCAGCTGATGTATGCTGCAGTCATCTCAAGACGGCTGGCATTAAAGAATCCACTTAAAAGCTCACTTACATAGCTGTTGCTTACAGTCAAGGCCTCCACTTCTCCCCACATAGGCCTCTCCATAAGCTGCTTGAGTGTCATCACTGCTGACTTCCTCCAAGTTGTGAGAGGAGAAAATGGAGCTAAGATAAAAAAGTCACAAGGATGTGAATACCAGAAGAAGTGAAGTTGCTCAGTCATGTCCGACTCTTTGCAACCCCATGGACTGTAGCCTACCAGGTTCCCCGTCCATGAGATTTTCCAGGCAAGAGTACTGGAGTGGGTTGCCATTTCCTTCTCCAGAGGGTCTTCCCAACCCAGGGACCAAACCCGGGTCTCCCACATTGTAGGTAGATGCTTTACCGTCTGAGCTACCAGGGAAGTATACCAGGAGTGAATACCAGGAGTGGTGATTACTTGGAGTCCTCTTCAGTTCAGTTCAGTTCAGCTCAGTCGTGTCTGACTCTTTGCAACCCTATGGACTGCAGCACGCCAGGCCTCCCTGTCCATCACCAGCTCCCGGAGTTTACTCAAACTCATGTCCATTGAGTCGGTGAGTCCTTTTGGAGGTTGGCTACCCTCTACAGGTGTCACACTTTGAAGCCCAGGCTTGTTACTGAACCAAATTTAGGTCTGCTGATACTGGATTGTGGTGAAGGAAAGTGCAGAATTAATTGCAGGTGTAAAACAAGGAGTCTGGGCTATTAATGCTCAAAAGACCTGAACTCCCTGCAGGAGACCTGGGTTCGATCACTGGGTCAGGACCATCCTCTGAAGAAGGGAATAGCTACTCACCCCAGTATTCTTGCCAGGAGAATATCATGGACAAAGGAGCCTGGTGGGCTACAGTCTTTGGGGTTGCAAAGAGTCAGACATTACTGAGCAACTAACCTGAGGAGAAACTAAAGGTCCTTGACTTTCTTTAATGACTAAACCATTATTTTGCCTTGTTGATTGTTTTCTTTTGTTTCTGCCTTTTCTCACTTCTCTAATTAAATTTGTTCTTTCGAACTCAGAGAAGGCCTAGGAGGCTAAACTTTTTCTCCAAAGTTTAGAGGCAGGCGGAAGACATATGGAGGAGTCTGTTCTGGGAATGTCGCATTGGATCCTGCTCTGCACAGAGTCTCAGCTTCTCCCAGAAGATTTCTTTAATCACTACTCCTTTATGATTTCTTTCTTCTCAAGACACTTTTAGAACAAGTTATCTACCATACATGGCTCTTAATAAGGCTACTTTTTGAAATTTTTTATTTGTCACATTTTAAATAATTCTCAAAGAGTCGGACATGACTGAAGCTTAGCACACTCAGAACCAAATAATTCTCCCAGTGCAATGAAGTTTCAAGTCCAGTAACTAAGACTCAATACATTGTATTTCATAATACCTATCTCAATTATAGCAACATTGGGTTTAGTAAATATTGGGACAAGACTAATTGAGGATAACTTACTGGTTTTGAGTACTGAATGCTGATTAAAACTGCCTGAGGAGCTTTTAAAAATATTGATGCATAGGTGATAGCCCCAGATAGATACTGACATTTATTTAAATGCTTCTCAGGTTGATTCCAGTGGGCAGTCAGTGGCTTAGGGTACTTCCTGCCTCAATCATAGATTAAGAGGCGTCTATTTTGAATTACGTTTTTTGTTGTTGTCGTTCACTATCCTATAATTCCACCAAACAAAACATTTGTATTTTTGATTCAGTTCTCTTTGTTAAAAGAACTAGGACATCGATTAAGTATTCAAAACCCTATTAGAGAATCTATTTCTTTCATAGATATAGTCTTTACTTCATACTCTGTCAGAAGAAGAAATAGACATAATTACTTTTCCAGAATGTACAATTTTTGTGTGATCTAACAGAAAGATCAAATCACAAAATATAACTAATAAAAATTGTCCAAGAGTCATGAAAATCAACTGAAATGGCTACAACTAGAGGCCATAAAATTACTTTCAATAGACAAAATTAAATTTGATAGTTTAAAGATCGCTATCAATACAGCTCTTTAGGATCTGTCAGGGGAGGAAGCGTTATTTCATCTGAAATCTCTTCCCCTCTTTCACATTGTCCATGAGGTTTTTAAATTCCCTACCAGTTCTGCTTCAAAAAATTCCACATTCCCCACTACCCTCCCCCTTTGCCCAACCACATTTTACAATCCTGAAAAAGATGGAGTAAAAAGCCTTTCTGATATAAAAGACTTTTTTAAAGACATGGTTTCTGTGGCTTGAGATGTCACAAGGAAAAGACATTCTTTACTGCCTAGCTAGAAATATCAGCCTTTTCCATTGCTTATTTCATGGCGTTAACCTTAGTTCTTTTGCCAGTTGAATTCCTGTCCCCTAATTTTAAGAAATAAGTAGTGAGCTCATTTACCTTTTAAAAATAAGACACTTCTGTGATAGCAGAGTCTCTTTTGAAAAGGTTAACTAATTCAAGTCCATGGGTAAAGTTTAGGACAATGGTTTTCAAACATGATGCACATCCTTTACAGTTCTTTTTGTTTTTTCTTATAAAGTGCTTATCTGGGATTACACCAGACCTAATCAGCATTTTACAGCTTAAAATGTGTACTGATGGGCACTGAAAGAGATCAAGAGAGAACTAAGCATGATGAACATCTTGGCATTCAAAGATGTTTCTGGAATTTTTCTCCATGTCCAACATAACTGAATCAGACTAACAAATAAAAAGTTCATGACTGTTGAAAATAAGCTGAGGGAAGGTAAAATTAAAACATGTGAAGACAAAAATAAAAATTCTGGTTATCAAAGGTTTTCTTGATTAATAGATAGAAGGAAAGCTATGACAAACCTAGACAGCACATTAAAAAGTAGAAACACTGCTTTGCCAACAAAGTTGATATATTCAAAGCTATGGTTTTTCCAGTGGTGATGTATGGGTGTAAGAGTTGGACCATAAAGTAGGCTGAGCACTAAAGAATTGATGCTTTTGAATTGTGGTGTTGGAGAAGACTCTTGAGAGTCCCTTGGCCTGCAAGGAGATCAAACCAGTCCATTCTAAAGGAAATCAACCCTGAATATTCATTGGAGGGACTGGTACTGAAGCTGAAGCTCCAATACTATGGCCACCTGACATGAAGAGCGGACTCATTGGAAAAGACCGGATCCTAGGAGAGATTGAAGGCAAAAGGAGAAGAGTATGGCAGAGGATGAGATGGTTAGATAGTATCACTGACTCAATGGACATGAATTTGAGCAAACTTCGGGAGATAGTGAAGAACTGGGGAACCAGGCCTGCTATAGTCCATGGGGCCTCAAAGAGTCGTACACAACTTAGCGACTCAACAGCAGTGCGAATTACTGAACAGAACCAGTGCAGAACAGAGGGCATAATAGTGCTAATAGCAGCTCAAAGTAGAACAGACCCAGAACCTTTTCCCCTGCCACTTTATTAAAAAGAAATCTAGAAAATCTGCTCCATGCTAAAAGGCTTAAAAGCCAAATTTCTACCCAATGGCTGAAAGTGAATCAGACTTAACAACATACATTTTGTATCCTAACCTTATTCCTGGCTTCATGTCAAACTGGATCTCATTTTCCTCCTATATTAGGCCAGGTTTTTTTGGTTGCAAATTATAGTAAGTTTAATTTTTAAAGATGGACTTTATATACTTCCTCTAAAATCATAGTTTAACAATTTCATTACTTTTCTTCCCACTAAATTTTATAAAATAGAACAAAATGCACTAAATTGCTTATAAAATTGTCCAAATATTTCTGCATAAAATGACAATGCAGTCAAAACAAAACTGTATCTGGAAAGCAGGTCCAGAAAGCAGATGTTTTAATTGTCCATTGAATTGATGAATTGAAGTCTGAGCTGATAGAGTTATAGGAGTACTGATGTAAAATATATGAAAATACAGATTTTAAATCTGCACCCTCCCAAGAGGTCTTTCAAAAAAATAGCTGAAATATAACTGGCTACAATAACATAGCTACCACATTTCCTAAATTTGTCTATTATATATTTTATGTCTAAATATCTGACTCATTAAGGAAACAATTACAACTTAACTAGTGAGAAGTCAGAGATACAATTGAGATTTTCTTAAACAGGCAAAAACAAACAGAAACTCAAATGGAGTTGTGCCTGAAAACTGTTGTTTTTTTCTGAAATATGCTTTAATAGATTCTGTAAGGAATAAGTCAATGGAGATGAGCTCTATAGTATTGAATACAATGTCTCGAATGGCATCAAAGATGAAGATGATGCTCTAATGTTAGAATTTTCCCATTTTCTTCCTGGAAATCACCTAAAGCAACTCAGAGGAATAGACATAATAACACAAACTTCTTTTTGGCAAAACATATACTAAAACAGTAATAAACTAAAAAAATAAGTGTAGGGTTCCCAAGAAGAAGGGAGGTCAAGCAAGTATGTATGCAAAAGGAACAAGAGAAATAACATTGTAGCTTCAGATCTCAGGGTCAGAAAAATACACTTTGTAAAAAATAAGGACCACTAGCTGAGACGCAAAATCCACATGCCTTGTATGCAACAATGGAAACAGGATGCACGTGCTGGAGGTAGGAACTCTTCTGGACTTAGCTTACTTCTGAAAAATCAAAAGGATGACAACAAACAAGGAATCATAAAAATTAGCTATATTTTGCAGCAAAAGTCTTTCTCAAAGAAAATGAGAGTAGAGATTTGGCATTGTGAAAAGCCTCTGTATTGACTACCCTCATTGACTTAGGAAAATTAAAAACTAGACAAACTCACATACAAAATTCTGGGTCATCAAGATCATAATTCCAGCAAACCTGGAATAGTGCTATGAACCCTTCTATACATAAACTCCCCTAAATGATTGATCCTGGAGAAACTCATCTGCTTTAAAGATGAGCAGTGAAAAAGGGATGCATCACCAGAGGCACATAAATATACTACAAGGGGGGAAAAAAAAAGAAACAAGAGGAAACAAGTTAGAATATATTAGAAACAAAGCATATTAGGTAGAAAATTTTTCTACTGTAGCAGACCAGTAGACTGAGACCACTTTTCCAAAAAAATTTAAATAGCACAATCAAGCAATACCTTTATGAGGAAAGGCTGTAAAGATATATTTAATAACTTAAGGAAGAAATCATAAGATGAGAGGAAGAGACAAAATATAAGTTCATGTATGAAGTGAAAGAAAAAAATAACAAAACCATTACAAAAATAAAGGCAAAATAAGAAGCACAATAAATAAAAGATTGCAGAAAACAATAAATAAATAGAAGACAGATATAAGAAAAGGAAGAAAAATAAGATTGAAATAAAGAGGTAAAAGAGAATAGAGGAAATTGACTCCAGACTCGCATAGAGTTCTAAAAGAAAAAAAAAATGAAAAAGAATGAACAACTTATAATATAGTTCAAGTCTATTTCTCTGAGATTAAATATTTGGATTCAAATAGTGAAAGATCCACTCTGTGAAAGAACTATGTATTCAAAATAATAAATAAGACATATCTTAGCAAATTTATAAGATTTCAATGAAAATGAAAAATGTATTTGGTAACCAGGCAAAGGAGAAGGAAATGGCAACCCACTCCCAATCTTGCCTGGAGAATCCCAGGGACGGGGGAGCCCGGTTGGCTTCCGTCTATGGGATTGCACAGAGTCGGACATGACTGAAGCGACTTAGCAGCAGCAGCAACCAGGCAAAAAAGTTTTAAGGTACAGGGTGTGAGTGGGGGATCAAGCTGGTCCCAGACTTCTCCACAGAAAAATTCAAAGCTACAGATTGCAGAGGAATCCTATCACACTGTTAAGGAAAGGAAGCTGTGAGGATGAAGAGGACTGTAAGAATTTTGTATCTAGCTAAACTATAATTAAAAAAATAAAGCTATGCATAAGAACTCAGGAAATACTAAAATAATGAGAACTTAAAAATATTATTCCCCTGAGTTCATCCTAAGTAATCTACTAGAATAATAAAAACTATAGAAGAAAAAAAAAGATCGTTAAGCATTAATTCTATTAACATTGAAGAGTTTAAAAATATGTAGGGTTACAATTACAAAGGAGTATACATGCTGCATTCCCTAGCAAAGTAAGTATAATAAAGTTAATAAAAGATGGAAAGAGCAGGAGCAAAAAGAGAAGAAATTTAAATTTTCCAATTCCCTCCTCTTTAATATTGCAGATCAAAGTACATCACTAAAAGTTAACAAACATTTAATACAGAAATAAATACATGTATTTGTTGTTGTTGTTGTTCAGTCACTAAGTCATGTCCCACTCTTTGCAACCCCATGAACTGCAGCACACCAGGCTCTTCTGTCTTCCACTGTCTCCCCAAAATTGCTCAAATTCATGTCCATTGAGTAGGTGATGCTATCTAACCATCTCATCCTCAGCTGCCCTAATGTTTTCCAGCATCAGGATCTCTCCCAAAGAGTCAGCTCTTATCAATTGTTTTAGTTATCTACTGCTGTGTACAACACACACCTAAAAATTATTGACTTAAAAACAGTTATCTCTCATGATTCTATGGGTTGATTAGGCTGGGTTGGATCCCTGGGTTGGGAAGATCCCCTGGAGGAGGGCATGGCAACCCACTTCAGTATTCTTGCCTGGAGAATCCCCACGGACAAAGGAGCCTGGCGGGCTACAGTCCATGGGGTGGCAGAGTTGGACACAACTGAGTGACTAAGCACAGCACAGCACACTCTCTAGAGTAATTCAAAGTCTATATTTTAAATCATTTAATTAGTTAACGATTCTATTATTAGATTCTAATATTAAATAATGTTTATTTGGAGAAACAGTTTCAATAATGGGTAAAACTTATCTATAGGTCTTTGGAGAATTTTGCTCACATGTTCCCTCTTTAGCATGGTTACCTAAAGAAGAACAATATTTATCTTGTCCTCTTTACCTAACTGATGGATATGTTTCAAACCCATGATCTCTGTGGTTAAGTTTTAGATTAACTTTTTCAGCTTGGTTCACAAAGTAGTATTATGACTCACACATTTATAGTTCCTGACACAGTAGAGAAGCAGAAGCTTGACCAGGAGCCCAGCATCAGAGAAATGAAAATGGTATATAGATGGATAACCAGGGTTGACATGGCAGGAAAAATGTAGATGTTCTATGGGTAAACATTCATTGTGAAGTTTGGGGGCACATTTAAGTATTTTCTGAATGTTACATGACACCATTTGAATTGATTATTTGTTGTTATTTTAAGCGTAACTCATGAATTTTAGACCTTTTTCCAGACACATATTATTGTTCCTATGTTATATCCCATAACTTGCTTAAAGTATTTGGCTCTCTTCGATGTGGAATATATCCAACTTGGAACCAAAAATATGAGAGTTATGTGAGATTTCAATAGTACTTTCCAAAAGTAATACACCATTTTCATCAGCAGTATTCTGCCTTCTCTCAAATATAAATATAAAAACTACATCCAACATTTTAAAAAGAGGCAAGTGTGTTTGAAACATTATATAGTTGTTAAGTGTTGAAATAGCTATATTATTTCTTGCTATCTTAGAAAACAAAGGATAGTAAGTCTACAAGGATAAACAACAATTTAGAGGGGTGGGCAAGGGTCAACTCAGGAAAAAAATTGTGTTAGTTTTTTGTCTGCCCCACATTTCTCCTTTTTGGAAATCACCCTCTTGTCTGTCACATGATTCTGGTAAATTTGTCAATTTAGGAGCTACTTCCCTGCCCCAAAGTTTGCATGCGACTAAACAGGGATAACCAGAACTTCTGTTCAGTGATTGAGATGAAAATTGGGCAGGGCAGGGGGTGGGGGGAGGAGGAAGAGGCTGTCTCTTCCAAGAGGTTGAGATTAAAAGGCATGTAACAATACAAATGTTGCGATCCATTTTTTTCACTATGTAAAGAGAGCTTGGCTGAAGATGAAATCAACAGAGAGGGACACAGAAATAGAGTGACAAACAAATAGACTGACCACAGGACCTCATTTAAGTACTTGGATAAAGCTATTCCTAAAGCATGAAAAGAATAACAGAAATTACATAACAAGGTAAAATGGTTGATTTCATTAATATTCAGCTATTTTGGAAACAAACCTATTTGCAGAATACAGCTGTAAACCTAAATTTTGTAACACCACACATCAATAGTCCTTGTATCTTTTTTTGTATGCCATATTCATTGGAATTAAATTTATGTACTTTACCTAGTAGCTCAGCTTGTAAAGAATCCATCTGCAATGCAGGAGACCCCATTCAATCAGGGGTCGATCAGGAGTCAGAAAGATCCCCTGGAGAAGGGAGAGGTTACCCACCCCAGTATTCTCATCTGGAGAATTCCATGGACAGAGGAGCTTGGCAGGCTACAGTTCATGGGGTTGCAAAGTTGGACATAACAAAGCAACTTTCACTTTCACCTTATAAAAGCTTACAGTTCTGTTTTGTTAGCATCAGCATACTTATAACATGGTGTTGGTGCAGTGATTTGGATATTTTAAAATATTGTGCCCATATTTTGGAAAATTGAATAACGAATGTGACAATATTAGTGGGTTTTCCATGGAATTCTCCAGGCAAGAATACTGGAGTGGGTGCTAAGCATGCATGCTAAATCACTTCAGTTGTGTTCCACTCTTTGCAACACTATAGACTGTAGCCTGCCAGGCTCCTCTGTCCTTGGGATTCTCCTGGGAAGAATACTGGAGTGGGTTGTCATGCCCTCCTCCAGAGAAAATTTCCTAACTCAGGGATTGAACCCATGTCTCTTACGTCTCTTGCATTGGCAGATAGGTTATTTAGCACTAGCACCACCTGGGAAACCCACTGGAATGCGGTAGCCATCCCCTTCTCCAGGGAATCTTCCCCACCCAGGGATCAAATATGCTTCTCCTGCATTGCAGGCAGATTCTTTACCATCTGAGCCACCAGAGAAGTTTATCAGTGGGTTTAGATAACTCTAAAGTTTGAAAACAGAACCTCTTTGCAAGTTGGTTGTTAAATTTTTTAGACTTCAACTTTCACATATATTTCCTAGATGCTTTATGAGGAAAAATTAAGGGTGGTGTTAAGACAATGAATATAATCCTAATAAGATTATATATCAGATCAGATCAGATCACTCGCTCAGTCGTGTCCGACTCTTTGCGACCCCATGAATCGCAGCACACCAGGCCTCCCTGTCCATCACCAACTCCCGGAGTTCACTGAGACTCAACGTCCATCGAGTCAGTGATGCCATCCAGCCATCTCATCCTCTGTCGTCCCCTTCTCCTTCTGCCCCCAATCCCTCCCAGGATCTTTTCCAATGAATCAACTCTTTGCATGAGGTGGCATTACAAAAAAAGGAGACACATTAAAATTTTTTTTCTAACAGCTACTATACCCTGTTATATGTATATGTATATATATATATATACATATATATATATGTATATGTATATATGGAGAAGGAAATGGCAACCCACTCCAGTATTCTTGCCTGGAGAATCCCATGGACAGAGGAGCCTGGAGGGCTACAGTCCACAGGGTTGCAAAGAGTCGGACACGACTGAGCGACTTCACTCACTCATACTCTGCTATGAATATCTTGATACTAAAATAAGTTTCATTTACTCACTAAAAAACAAAAAGAAGTCAAATTTGATAACATATTGGAGTAGCTGAGAACAACAAAATAAAACAAAAACCTCCACTATGAGATAAATAAAAATCTACATATTGAAATGGACTGAATTTGTATAAAGAATGAATTACATTATATTGAAGCAAACCAGTGACTACTTGGTTCATATCAATAATTGTAAAATCAGTACAGAATTGAAATGAGAGAATAAGCAAATATTAATAAATTAAGCAATAATGAAATGAGTAATAATTTAATTTAAAATGTATTTAAAATGACTAACAATGTCTGTATAACCTTTTAGCTAAAAATTTAGAAGTTTTTAAAATATATATGTTAATTAATTAAAATTATAAGGTACTTTATTCAACAAAAATAGTCCACTGGTAAAAACCAATAATTCTATACAACAAAGCTTACAGGTCATTGGTATCTCAAATCATGGCAATAAATTATGTGGATATTTCTAACATAAAGCATGTATCTGTAACCAGTGTTTCCATGGGAATTTAAATTTATATCAATACAAAAGCTAAATTATTTTAACAAAAATGATCTTTAAAAAAAAATAATCCACACAACTCCTATAAATGACTGTCATCCATTATGTATTGGTAATATTATTTAATATTAATTTATATAATCTTTCCAGGAACCACCTGTTATATGAAGCTATATAATTAAAACTTTTAATTAAAACTTTGGTGTTGAATTGAATCATTATAATTTCAAAATATATTAGAAATAGTAACACATAAACATATGACCTAAAATGAAACTACTTCTTTTAGAATCATAGAACCTTGAGAATATCTTAGATATCTAACTTAACCTCTTTTTTTCATAGTGAATAGACAGATGTCCAGAGAAATTTATTTAGGCAATTAAGTAATGAAAAGACCAGCAGTAGAACTTTGGTCTCCTAACTAGTTTAGATGTTAAAATAAGGATTTCTTTATCTAGATGGTCAGTGTTTTATGGGGTCTTGTGATCTATGACACATTTATTATACCCAGAGCAAAATCTATACACTATCACTTTCTATTCAAAATATCTAAAGTTGGCAGTTCTTCCTCCAACACAAAGATAGCTTCTAACAAACAGATCCGCCCCTTCCCCTCATCCTCATAGGTAAAACAACTAAAAACTCTGGACAAAATTAAAAGTTCGACCACCTAAAGTTTCTGAAGGAAAAAGTAGACAGATTTAAGAGGGAAACCAATAGTTGGAGGCAATAATCTTCAAAAGATTAATTTTCTGTATTTGAAACTTCACTCTGAGGTCATACACAGAGGTAGCACAGTGAAAAGTAGTTAAAATTTTGAGAAAAAAGTCTGTCATTTTTCCGTGCAGAGGAACAAAGGGAAGGAGACAAGGCAAGAAGAGTTTCCAGAAAGAGAATATCAAAAAGGAGAGAGCCAGATAGGGCAAATCCAAAGTTCTGTGTATAAGTTAAGTTCAGTCGCTCAGCCATATCCGACTCTTTGTGACCCCATGAACTGCAGCACGCCAGGCCTCCCTGTCCATCACCAACTCCCGGAGTCCACCCAAATCCACGTCCACTGAGTTGGTGATGCCACTGTTTCCCCATCTATTTGCCATGAAGTGATGGGACCGGATGCCATGATCTTAGTTTTCTGAATGTTGAGCTTTAAGCCAACTTTTTCACTTTTCTCTTTCACTTTCATCAAGAGGCTCTTTTAGTTCTTCACTTTCTGCCATAAGGGTGGTGTCATCTGCATATCTGAGGTTATTGATATTTCTCCCGGCAATCTTGATTCCAGCTTGTGCTTCTTTCAGCCCAGTGTTTCTCATGATGTACTCTGCATAGAAGTTAAATAAGCAGGGTGACAGTATACAGCCTTGCCGTACTCCTTTTCCTATTTGGAACCAGTCTGTTGTTCCATGTCCAGTTCTAACTGTTGCTTCCTGACCTGCATATAGGTTTCTCAAGAAGCAAGTTAGGCGGTTTGGTATTCCCATCTCCTTCAGAATTTTCTACAGTTTATTGTGATCCACATAGTCAAAGGCTTTGGCATAGTCAATAAAGCCAAAATAGATGTTTTTCTGGAACTCTCTTGTTTTTTCAATGATCCAGCAGATGTTTGCAATTTGATCTCTGGTTCCTCTGCCTTTTCTAAAACCAGCTTGAACATCTGGAAGTTCATGGTTCACGTATTGCTGAAGCCTGGCTTGGAGAATTTTAAGCATTACTTTACCAGCGTTTGAGATGAGTGCACTTGTGAAGTAGTTTGAGCATTCTTTGGCATTGCCTTTCTTTGGGATTGGAATGAAAACTGACCTTTTCCAGTCCTGTGGCCACTGCTGAGTTTTCCAAATTTGCTGACATATTGAGTGCAACACTTTCACAGCATCATTAAACTCTGCCTAAATCTCTGGCTGTTCCTAGAACCACAGAATGAACTCAGCTGATTGAAGGAGTATAAACTGAGACAGACCTGAGATGCAACCCAGCCCAGACAAGGCAGAGGTTGCCGTCTGAGTCTATCGAAACAGACTCTCTGCTAAAACAAAAACATCTTGACTATTCAAAGAAATATAACCAAATACATAACCAACACATTTTCCAGGATACAATCTAAAATTTTAGATGTATGAAGACCCAAGATATGAAACTTAATATCCAGGGAAAAGATAATCCACAGAGGCCAATTATTAATATAAAATGGTCAATACATTATAATAATCAACAAGGGTTTTAAAGTGGCAGCTAAAACCAAGCTCAGTTATATAAATGAAAATGTGCTTACAGTGAATAAAATGATAGGAAAGTTATCAGAAAATTATTAAAAAAATAAACAAGTGGGAATTTTAAAGCTAAAAATTACAATATCTGAAATTTTAAAAATTTATACAATAGATTAAATAGCTATATGAAGATAACAGTAAAATAATTCAGTTACCTTGAAGACAGATCAGTTAAAAAATATTTAATTTGAAGAAAAGAGGGAAAAAGGTTGAAACAAAGTATAAAGGGCCTCACGTACTTGTAGTACAGTATCACAAGAGTGTTGGAGTTTCAGACGAAAAAAGAAAGACAAAAAGAAGAAAAAAATATGAAGAAGTAATAAGTAAAGCCTTTCCAATTTTGCTTAAAGACAGATTTACTATATAAGCACCTCAGTGAATCTGAAACAGGGTAAATATGAATAAAATCAAGCCTAGAGCTATCATCCAACCAGTCCATTCTGAAGGAGATCAGCCCTGGGATTTCTTTGGAGGGAATGATGCTGAAGCTGAAACTCCAGTACTTTGGCCACCTCATGCAAAGAGTTGATTCATTGGAGAAGACTCTGATGCTGGGAGGGATTAGGGGCAGGAGGAGAAGGGGACGACAGAGGATGAGATGGCTGGATGGCATCACTGACTTGATGGACGTGAGTCTGATTGAACTCCGGGAGTTGGTGATGGACAGGGAGGCCTGGCATGCTGCTATTCATGGGGTCGAAAAGAGTCAGACACGACTGAGCGACTGAACTGAACTGAACTGAGAGCTATCGTAGTCAAACTGCTGAAGATCATTATCAAAATACCCCAAACAGTATTTGATCACACAAAGTTTTTAATAATGTTTGCTGATTTTAAAAATAATGCTGAAAATATAAATCTGGAAACTTTCATTGTCTTGAGTTTTATTATGTACTTATGAACAATTTTAGGTATGGATAGGAAATGTTATTGAATAAACTATGCCAATAGAATTGCTATGAAAGACTAGAGAAAATTTTAGTTGTGGGTTTACTAAAAGTAACATAATTTATTAAAATATAAAATCAAGAGTGAAAAGAAATTCATAAAATATTATTTTAATAGTGTTTAGGAACATGGACATTGTATTTTAGAATTCTGAATATAGCCAAATAATTTATATTACTTATTACATCTTTTAAGCAAATGTATTAAACATAGACTCTTGAACCATGAGGTTTTGGCACCTTCTTTTGTGTCCCTGGATATGTTCCAGTATCTCCTAGTTTACAGTCTATGGGAACTTGTAGAATTTGTGTCTACTGTTGTGTGAAAATTGGGTAAATTTTAAGTGTGTTGAATTGGTTCACAGAGTTTTTCAGGTCTACTGTATTCTTTGAACACAACTGAAGCAACTAAGCAGCAGCAGCATTATCCTCATACTTCTCTGGGTATTCATCTATTAATCGTTGAGAGTTTGATAATGAAACTCCAACTAAAAATCTTGATTTATCCACTTAAAAAAATAATGTATTATATATTGGAACTATATGTAACCTCATTCTGTATTTTCCAAGTCTCCTGTATGTGTTATTGTATAATTTAATTTAAAAAAATAAAAATAAAAAAATCTATTAAAACTTAAAAATAAATTTTTAAAAATGATTTAATTTAAAAACTTAAAATTTGAATTTAAAAAAAGAAAAATTTAAAAAAATTTAAAAAGTGAAAAAACAAATCTACACGAATGTTCAAAAGCGGAGTGTTAAATAATGATAATTCACTCCATGGAATACTACGTTGCAATTTAAAATGACGTTTATATGGACTTTAGTTTATATAGTATGAATACATAATAGTAATCTTACAGTAAATCCCAAGAAAATATCCTAAATGTATTTTTTATACTTTTGATGGCTTTTTTGTGGTAATGTTTTTCTATATTTTTAAAATTATCTTGAACAACCATGAATTATCCTCTTAAAAGAGAAATATGTTCTTCAGCTTGTTTATGTAATTATTTAAAATTTTACTTAGTCTGCAGTCCATGGGGTCGCTAAGAGTCGGACACGACTGAGCGACTTCACTTATCACTTTCATGCATTGGAAAAGGAAATGGCAACCCACTCCAGTGTTCTTGCCTGGAGAATCCCAGGGACTCGGGAGACTGGTGGGCTGCCGTCTACGGGGTCGCACAGAGTCGGACACGACTGAAGTGACTTAGCAGCAACCTTTTTTCTATTGTTGTTGTATTGATTGCTTGCTGTATTTTATTTCTATCTTATTCTATGCTACATTAAAAATGCTCCATTTACTCTTTTCCTTTGCAGTTATATGATATATAGTTGTATTTAACTTTCTGAACAGTGAATAAGATTTTTAGAAACAAAATAAATAAGATCTGTTATTTATCAATTGAAAAAATAGATAAGCGGGTGAAGATTTGAGAATATTATAGATATGTAAGTAATTTTTAAATTTCTTAACTCTAACAGAAAAGAGTTTCAGACCAACAGCATGATCCAGTGCAGAATTACTGGGATGAGATTGAGAAGATCTGGGTTCTAGCACTGGTTCTAGCCTTGAATATTACCTTAAGCTCATTTGAGTCTCAGTTTTCTCGTCCATAAGATATGCGTATCACATACTAACGATTAAGAGAGTGAACACATGTGTCAGACTGGTTTGCATTTTGGCTCTATCATGTATAAGCTATGTGATCTTTAACTAGCTAACCACTTTATATTTCCTTAGGTTTCTGTATTTCCTTGTGTACAAAATGCAGCGATATCTTCTTCTGTGAATTAAATGAAATAATACATGAAAAATGCACATGCGAGTACCCAATAAGTGCTAGCGATTAGCAGTTTTTAAAAAATGACCCTACAATAAAAGGTACAAATGAAAGTACTAATTAAGAGGATATAAATGCAATACCCTTTGTGTATATCAGAACTCTGAGGCAGGAAAATACTAAGGGTATGCCTAAAAAAACCTGACCTGCCTCCTGAGAAACCTCTATGCAGGTCAGGAAGCAACAGTTAGAACTGGACATGGAACAACAGACTGGTTCCAAATAGGAAAAGGAGTACGTCAAGGCTGTATATTGTCACCCTGCTTATTTAATTTCCATGCAGAGTACATCATGAGAAACGCTGGGCTGGAGGAAGCACAGGCTAGAATCAAGATTGCCGGGAGATCAATAACCTCAGATATGCAGATGACACCACCCTTATGGCAGAAAGTGAAGAGGAACTAAAGAGCCTCTTGATGAAAGTGAATGAGGAGAGTAAAAAAGCTGGCTTAAAGCTCAACATTCAGGAAACTAAGATCATGGCATCTGGTCCCATCACTTCGTGGGAAATAGATGGGGAAACAGTGGAAACAGTGTCAGACTTTATTATGGGGGGCTTCAAAATCACAGCAAATGGTGACTGCAGCCATGAAATTAAAAGACGCATGCTCTTTGGAAGCAAAGTTATGACCAACCTAGACAGCATATTAAAAAGCAGAGACATTACTTTGTCAACAGAGGTCTATCTAGTCAAGGCTATGGTTTTTCCAATGGTCATGTATAGATGTGAGAGTTGGACTATAAAGAAAGCTGAGTGCCGAAGAATTGATGCTTTTGAACTGTGGTGTTGGAGAAGACTCTTGAGAGTCCCTTGGACTGCAAGGAGATTCAACCAGTCC
>NW_011494787.1:4204522-4212819 GCF_000754665.1 Bison bison bison
ATTGGAAGGACTGATGTTGAAGCTGAAACTCCAATACTTTGGCCACCTGATGCAAAGAGCTGACTCATCTGAAAAGACCCTGATGCTGGGACAGCTTGAGAGCAGGAGGAGAAGTGGACGACAGAGGATAAGATGGTTGGATGGCATCACCAACTCAAGGGATATGGGTTTGGGTGGACTCTGGGAGTTGGTGATGGACAGGGAGGCCTGGTGTGCTGCGGTTCATGGAGTCACAAAGAGTCAGACATGACTGAGCAACTGAACTGAACTGAACTGAACTGAAGAAAGCAGAATAAGTCAGTAATGGAAGCAGATACAATATCAAATTAGATTTTGTTTCATGTATAGGTCACAATTCACAAAAGTAAAATTTAACACATTAAAAAATCAGTTCATATTTTTGTCTATTTTTTATTTTAAAATACTTAATAGTCAAATAACTAATCAAGTGCTTCTACCTGAAAATTTTTTTCTCTACAAACACTGTGTTATAAATAAAAGTAAGTTATACTTGCTCAGCTTTCCACCCCTCAAAAATGTGCTATTTTCTTCCTGTGTCAATGATAACACTTTCAACATCAGAAAAAGTGCAGTGGCAGAACCAAATGATGTAATGATTAACATAAACCTTTGAGTGTCTAAGTGCACTACCACACATGGTGAACAAATATCACTGCAATTGTAATTTAAAGCAGAGGATTAACAGCTTGATGAATTTTTGAACAAGCTCATCGGTGAAGGATATATTCATAACTGCTGAAACTGTCTAGAGAGCCTGGAACTATGGCTCTCTTTCTGAACAAACCATTGCCGACTTTTAGAAATGGCATTTCAACAGTTTTGGCAATAATTACTGCTTAGAGATGGGGAGTTTCTCCTCCCAGGAATTTATTGGACTAGTGTCCCCAGGGCTTAAATTTCCCTCTCTATGTATTGGGATATAGAGACAATGATTTGCATGTCTCATATCTAAAACCTATAAAATGCATATTAAAATGTGTATTTTCTCTAAATTTAATATACTTTACTCAGATACTTCACATATTTTACTAGGTCCCTTACTTCCTTTCCCTGAACGTGTTTTAAATACTACTTGCTGAAAACAAAAGCAATTACAATGCTAGGGAGTTAGGCAAGTAATTAGGTGGTATTTTTAAGACTAAATTTTATTTTTAAATATTCTTAAATGTCTTGTCATATGAACACACCCTGTTTTAAAGTTCATAGTCATTGTTCCTTCCTTTAAATTCTTTATTTCTTGCATGTCTTTGGAAGCTAAAATTGCATTAAATCACAAAGAAATCTGAGGTAACTAAACAGTGTCAAAGAGTTTTTTCCATCTGTTTCACTGTCCTACAGGGAATATTCCCAGGCTTAGAGGTATAATAAATGGTCCAAGATATCTTCAGCACTTAAACAGTGTTGTCTATATTTGCACTTAGAAGATATTACTAAATTTTTATACCAAAGAAAGAAATGCTTTCTATTAAACATTTAAAATTTTCATCCTTTTAATATAATAGTCCAGCTGTATTAAAAAAAAAAAAAAAAAGAAGACCTGCCCAACACCATAAACAAATAACAGCAAAAGAATGGATGAATTAAAAAAAAATAATAATGGTGACTGTGGAAAAAGTGAAGTAGAAAATAATTACTGTGTAAAAAGCATGAGATTTGGAGCGCCCTGAATTGGTCTTAAAACTGAGTATAAAACCAAGTATAGCTCAGAAAGTAAAACTGAGCACTTATTGCCTCATTTCTGACCTGGGAATGCCACTGTGCAACTGTGACAATTAAATGCACATAGCAAAAGCACAAAGCACAAAGCACAAAATGCACAAAGCACATAGCAAAAGTACCTGAGAAATAGTAATTACTCAAATATAGCTCACTCCTGCCAATGCACTAAGTCTGCCTTCTGTAGCTAGTACATTGATATTTATGATATTATGATTTATGATACTTCAACCTGGAGTGCTCCATCTGGAAGGACTTAATGTTGTAAGAGGGTTCAGGGAAGTAAAAAGGATGCAAAAATATTAGAAAACGGAACTATCTAAGGGTAAAAAAGTTTTCGAAGTAAGCTGCTGAATTTAGTCACTCAAGCATGTCCAACTCTTTGCAACCCCATGGACTGTAGCCCGCTAAGCTCCTCTTGTCTGTGGGGATTCTCCAGGCAAGTATACTTTAGTGGGTTGCCATGCCCTCCTCCAGGGGATTTCCCGACCCAAGAATTGAACCAGGGTCTCCTGCATTGCAGGCAGATTCTTTACCAGCTGAGCTATCAGGGAAGACTGAATTAAGACTTCATACTAAGGAAGGATTAGAGCTAAGGATTTATTCAATCATCAGATAGCTTTCAAAAAGCATATTCTTTGAAAGCTTTTGTATTAGCTGTTAGGAACCTCCAGGATCTCTGAGCATTCCTTTTCTCTAACTGTAGATTGAAGACAGTAGTGAGAAGAGCTAATCCTTCACTCACCATCAATCCATTTGATCCAAATATAAGCTATGTTATCAAGTAAAGAGTTCTGGAGTTCTACCACTAAGGCTTTCATTGCATGATAAAGGATCACAGTTCAAATAAGCTGGCAACAGACAAATTCTCCTCAAAAATGAAGTATGGGTATGCGCTATAAAGCAGTAGACTCTGGGGCTGTAATCAAAAAGAATGAACTGAGCACAGAGATCTCTCATATTTGAAAATATGTAACAATAACAGTAAAAAGAATAAAAGCCATTAGACTTCATTATTGCTGCTACCCAACGAGAGGAATAAAAATATATACTTAGGATTTTGCATTTTGACTCATATTCCCATAGCTCATTTCTTACCTCTTCCTAATTTTTATTTTGTTCTTAAGTGTTCCTTTCCATTGCCAGATTTTCATCAATATTTAGGAACTACTACAACTATTTCAATTCTCCTTAAACAGTAATGGAAAAACCCCAAATTGGCCTGATATACTAAAAACCTAAAAATTGATCTAGCAATTACTATTGCTGAAAACAATGTTTCTTAATCCCATAGTAGCCATTCTAAGGTTTGCTATGCATCCTTTAATGTTTTTTAAAACATGTATTATGTGCATATATTTTTAATGTACCCATAGTATATTATGGGCTTTCCTGGTGGCTCAGCTGGTAGAGAATCTGCCTGCAGTGTCAGAGACCTGGGTTCGATCCCTGGGTCGGGAATATCCCCTGAAGAAGGAAATGGCAACCCACTCCAGTACTCTTGCCTGGGAAATCCCATGGACAGAGGAGCCTGGTAGGCTACAGTCCACAGGGTTGCAAAGAGTCAGACACAACTGAGAGACTTCCCTTTCACAGAGTATTATGTAACAGGTGTTTATCTACTCATCCCACCTCCTAGAACCATTAATACTTATTCATATTGCTGAATGTAACCTGGTCTATTGCTTCTAATTGTGGCATGGCATGCTCTGTAGTAATGGTTCTCAAAATGCAGTCTTCAGATCCCATGGGGTCCCCAAGAGACCTTTTCAGAGGGTCTGTGAAGTCAAAATTATTTTCATAATAGTAGTAAGATGTTATGTCCGTTTTCACTGTTTGCATTTGCACTAATGATTTGAAAGCAAAAGTGGATAAAACTACTAGCACTGCGGTAAATATCAAAAGAGTAAAAGATATCCCCATTTGAATGCAGAGTTCCAAAGAATAGCAAGGAGAGATACAAAAACCTTCCTCAGTGGTCAATGCAAAGAAATAGAGGAAAACAATAGTGTGGGAAAGACTAGAAATCTATTCAAGAAAATTAGAGGTACCAAGGGAACATTTCATGCAAAGATGGGCACAATAAAGGACAGAAATGGTATGGACCTAACAGAAGCAGAAGATATTAAGAAGAGGTGGCAAGAATACACAGAAGAACTATGCAAAAAAGATCTTCACGACCCAGATAATCACGATGGTATGATCACTCACCTAGAGCTAGACATCCTGGAATGTGAAGTCAAGTGGGTGTTAGGGAGCATCACTATGAACAAAGCTAGTTGAGGTGATGGAATTCCAGCTGAGTTACTTCAAATTCTAAAAGATAATGCTGTGAAAGTGTTGCACTCAATTTGTATGCCAGAAAATTTGGAAAATTCAACAGTGGACACAGGACTGGAAAAGGTCAGTTTTCATTCCAATCCCAAAGAAAGGAAATGCCAAAGAAAGCTCAAACTACTACACAATTGCACTCATCTCACACGCTAGTAAAATAATGCTCAAAATTCTCCAAGGCAGGCTGCAACAGTATATGAACTGTGAACTTCCAGATGCTGGATTTAGAAAAGGCAGAGGAACCAGAGATCCAATTGCCAACATCTGCTGGATCATCAAAAAAGCAAGAGAGGTCCAGAAAAACATCTGTTTTATTGACTATGCCAAAGACTTTGACTGTGTGGATCACAACAAAGTGTGGAAAATTCTTCAAGAGATGGGAATACCAGACCACTGACCTGCCTCTTGAGAAATCTGTATGCAGGTCAAGAAGAAACAGTTAGAACTGGACAAGGAAGAACAGATGCTTCCAAATCAGGAAAGGAGTACGTCAAGGCTGTATATTGTCAGCCTGCTAATTTAACTTATATGCCAAGTACATCACGAGAAATGCTGGACTGGATGAAGCACAAGGTGGTATCAAGATTGCTGGGAGAAATATCAATAACCTGAGATATGCAGACGACACCACACTTATGGCAGAAAGTGAAGAGGAACTAAAGAGCCTCTTATGAAAGTGAAAGAGGAGAGTGGAAAAGTTGGCTTAAAACTCAACATTCAGAAAACGAAGATCATGACATCTGCTCCCATCACTTCATGGCAAATAGATGGAGAGACAATGGAATCAGTGAGAGACTTTATTTTTGGGGGCTCCAAAATCCTGCAGATGATGACTGAAGCCATGAAATTAAAAGATCTTGCTCCTTGGAAGAAAGGCTATGACCAACCTAGACAGCATATTAAAAATCAGAGACATTACTTTGCCAAAGGTCTATCTAGTTAAAGCTATGGTTTTTCCAGTATTCATGTATGGATTTGAGAGTTGGACTATAAAGAAAGCTGAGCGCTGAAGAATTGATGCTTTTGAACTGTGGTGGAGAAGACTCTTGAGAGTCCCTTGGACAGCAAGGAGATCCAACCAGTCAATCCTAAGGAAATCAATCCTGAATATTCATTGAAAGGACTGATGCTGAAGCTGAAACTCCAATACTTTGGCTACCTGATGTGAAGAACTGACTCAATTGAAAAGACTCTGATGCTGGGAAAGATTGAAGGTGGGATGAAGGGGACAACAGAGGATGAGATGGTTGGATGGCATCACCAACTCATTGGACATGAGTTTGAGTAGGCTCTGGGAGTTGGTGATGGACAGGGAAGCCCAGCGTGCTGCAGTCCATGGGGTCACAAAGAGTCAGACACAACTAAGCAACTGAACTGAGCACCAAAATATACTAGTACTCATCTTATTTGTCACTGCCATACATTTGCAGTTAAAAACAAAACAGAAACCATTTCACTTAATGCCTGTGAAAATGAAAGTGAAAGTGAAGTCGCTCAGTTGTGTCTAACAATTTGCGACCCCATGGACTTAGCCCACCAGGCTCCTCCATTCATTGAATTTTCCAGGCAAGAGTACTGGAGTGGATTTCCATTTCCTTCTCCAGGGGATCTTCCTGACCCAGGGATTGAACCCGGGTCTCCCGCATTGCAGGCAGACGCTTTTACCATCTGAGCCACCACACACTAAACCCTAATGCCTGTAATGAAGTAACAATTATTAATTATATCACAGTTCAACTGGAGTGTATGTCTTCTTTATTCTGTGGGACCAAATGGGAAGTATACAAGAAGTCCTATGGCTGCATATCCATGTGTAACATTGCCTCAACCAGTGATATGAGCTGAATAAGTTTCTTTTTTACAAGGACTACCATTTTACTTGGACAAATGACAAAGTATGGTTATTCAGACAAAAGTATTTAGCAGACACTGTCTCAAAAAAGAACAAAGGTAGCTCATTACTTCGAGGAAAACAATGGTCGTTATTTTTGTTGTCAGTGATAAAATTTAAGCTTTGAAGCAAAATTTAGAATCTTGGAAAACTGGTATCAGCCAACAGCGTTTTGACACATGGAAGGCACTTCTTGAGATTAGTGGCAATAGTACAGAAAGGTGATTATGTAACGATGTGCCAGCATTTTGAACATCTGCATAACTCAGTGAACCAGTGTTTTCCAAGTGACCATTGCATGATGATACACCGATTTGAATGCAGAGTTCCAAAGAATAGCAAGGAGAGGTAAGAAAGCCTTCCTCAGCGACCAATACAAAGAAATAGAGGAAAACAATAGAATGGGAAAGACTAGAGATCTCTTCAAGAAAATTAGAGATACCAAGGGAACATTTCATGCAAAGATGGGCTCGATAAAGGACAGAAATGGTAGGGACCTAACAGAAGCAGAAGATATTAACAAGAGGTGGCAAGAATACACAGAACTATACATAAAAGATTTTCATGACACAGATAATCATGATGGTGTGATCACTCACCTAGAGCCAGACATCTTGGAATGTGATGTCAAGTAGGCCTTAGGAAGCATCACTACAAACAAAGCTAGTGGAGGTGATGGAATTCCAGTTGAGCTATTTCAAACTGTGAAAGATGATGCTGTGAAAGTGCTGCACTCAATATGCCAGCAAATTTGGAAAACTCAGCAGTGGCCACAGGACTGGAAAAGGTCAGTTTTCATTCCAATCCCAAATAAAGACAATGCCAAACAATGCTCAAACTACTGCACAATTGCCCTCATCTCACACGCTAGTAAAGTAATGCTCAAAATTCTCCAAGCCAGGCTTTAGCAATACATTAACCATGAACTTCCATAGGTTCAAGCTGGTTTCAGAAAAGGCAGAGGAACCAGAGATCAAATTGCCAACATCCACTGGATCATCGAAAAAGCAAGGAAGTTCCAGAAAAACATCTATTTCTGCTTTATTGACTATGCCTAAGCCTTTGACTGTGTGGATCACAATACACTGGAAAATTCTGAAGGAGATGGGAATACCAGACCACCTGACCTGCCTCTTGAGAAACCTGTATGCAGGTCAGGAAGCAACAGTTAGAACTGGATATGGAACAATAGACTGGTTCGAAATAGGAAAAGGAGTATGTGAAGGCTTATATTGTCACCCTGCTTGTTTAACTTCTATGCAGAGTACATCATGAGAAACACTAGGCTGGAAGAAGCACAAGCTGGAATCAAGATTTCCAGGAGAATATAAATAACCTCAGATATGCAGATGACACAACCCTTATAGCAGAAAGTGAAGAAGAACTAAACAGTCTCTTGATGAAAGAGGAGAGTGAAAAAGTTGGCTTAAAGCTCAACATTCAGGAAACTAAGATCATGGCATCCGGTCCCATCACTTCATGGTAAATAGATGGGGAAACAGTGGAAACAGTGTCAGACTTTATTTTTGGGGGGCTCCAAAATCACTGCAGATGGTGACTGCAGCCATGAAATTAAAAGACACTTACTCCTTGGAATGAAAGTTATGACCAACCTAGACAGCATATTGAAAAGCAGAGACACTACTTTGTCAACAAAGGTCCATCTAGTCAAGGCCATGGTTTTTCCAGTGGTCATGTATGGATGTGAGAGTTGGACTATAAAGAAGGCTGAGCGCCGAAGAATTGATGCTTTTGAACTGTGGTGTTGGAGAAGACTCTTGAGAGTCCCTGGGACTGCAAGGAGATTCAACCAGTCCATTCTAAAGGAGATCAGTCCTGGGTGTTCATTGGAAGGACTGTGTTGAAGCTGAAACTCCAATACTTTGGCCACCTGATGTGGAGAGCTGACTCATTTGAAAAGACCCTGATGCTGGGAAAGATTGAGGGCAGGAGGAGAGGGGGATGACAGACGATGAGATGGTTGGATGGCATCACCGACTCAATGGATATAGGTTTGGGTGAACTCCGGGAGTTGGTGATGGACAGGGAGGCCTGGCATACTGTGGTTCATAGGGTCGCAAAGAGTCGGAGACGACTCAGTGACTGAACTGAACTGATACTACACATGTATAAAAGATCTATTTAAAGTACAATATAAAACAATTGATTTTAATATACTACAGATAATTCACTGATTTGGCTTGCAACTCATTTTATTTACTTACTTCCATATTTTAAGTTATGTAAATTACACATAACTTAAAATCTATCATCTTAACCATTTTAAGAGGTAAGTTTCATGGTATAAAATGCAGTTGTAATGTTTTGCAGTGAA
>NW_011494787.1:4213017-4239676 GCF_000754665.1 Bison bison bison
TTTTGCAGTGAATTAAATATATGCAAAGTATGACTTGCTGAATGAGGAGACACAGGTACACAGGGGAAGTAAAAACCCCAGGGTCCTTTGGTGGAAGGTATGGTTTCAACACACTCACACAAAGGAGGTGAGGTCACAAGATTTTTTATTTGCAAATCCCAGAAATGAGGGCAGAGTGCAGGCAGCTGGGGGGAGGGGAATCCTCTGACCCGCATCATGAGGAGCAGGAGACAGACAGCAAGCACCATTCCTGTAAGGTGGCTATGGTGAAGGTCACTTTTGCTGGACCAACTCTTAGTGGTTACATTAAAAGTTGTCCAGGGGAAAGCAAATCAGGAACTTGTGAGAATTTTAATCTCAGGTCTTTCCTAACTATCCACACTTTGGATGTGAGCAGAATTATCATACTGTTAAATGCCTAGGCAATGACTCAAAATACTGTAGCTGTTTTCTCACCAAAACCAACCATCAATTTCCAGAACGCTTATTATCTTGTAAAACTGCAACCCAAAACCCATTAAACAATAACTACCTATTCCCTCCTACTTCAGTCCTTGGCAACCACCATTCTACTTTGTTTCCATGATTTTGTTAAAAATTGAAATACAGTTGATGTACAGTATTAGTTTCAAGTGTACTACATAATGATTTAACATCTGCATACGTTATGAAATGATCACAATGATAAATCTAGTGACCATGTATCCCCATACAAAATTATTACAATACTATTGACCATATTCCTCATGCTGTATACCACATCCCCATGACTTATTATGTAACTGAAGGTTTGCATCTCCTAATCCCCTTTACCTATTTCACCCACTTCCTCACCCCTCTCTCTTTTGGCAACCACTTGTTTTCTGTATCTATGTGTCCATTTTTATTTTGTTTTGGTTTTTAGATTGGATGCAGAATCATATGTGAGTGAAAGTTCAATTTTTTTTCTAATTTATTTTACTAGCTAATGTACTATATACCCACACAAGCTACCACAAATGGCAAGATTTTATTTTTTATGGACTGAGTAATATTCTATTCCATACAATGGAATATTATATGTCTATATAATATTCTTGGAGAAGGAAATGGCAACCCACTCCAGTGTTCTCGCCTGGAGAATCCCATGGACGGAGAAGCCTGGTAGGCTGCAGTCCACGGGGTCGCACAGAGTCGGACACGACTGAAGCGACTTAGCAGCATATAATATTCTGTATCTATAGATATACCACATCTTATTTATCTATTCATCTATTTATAGGAACTTAGGTTGCTCCTATATCTTGGTTATTGTAAATTATGCTGCAGTGAACACTGGAGTGCATGTATCTTTTTGAATTACAGGGTTTTCATTTTCTCCAGATACATACCCAGGAGTGAAATTGCCAAGTTGGGTGGTAGTTGCATTTTTAATTTTTTGAGGTCTCTCCATACTGTTTATAGTGGCTGCACCAATTTACATTCCCACCAACAGTGCATGAGGGTTTCCTATTCTCCACATTCTAGCCAACATTTGTTATCTGTGCTCTTTTTGTCTGCCATTCTGACAGGTGTGAGATGGTATCTTGTCGTGGTTTTGATTTTCATTTCTCTGATTAGCGGTGTTGAGCATCTTGTCTCTTGGCTTTCTATATGTCTTCTTTGGGAAATGATTATTCAGGTCCTCCACCCATTTTTAAAATCAGATCTCTTTTTTGGATGTTGAATTTTATGAGTTCTTTGTATGTTTTGGATATTAACTCCTTATCAGATTACAAGTATCTTCTTGCTTTTAGAAGGATGACTTTTCATTATGTTGATAGTTTTCCTCATCGTGCAAAAGCTTTTTAGTTTGACGTCTCATTTGTTTACTTTTGCTTTTGTTTGCAGAGACATATTCAAAAAATATTGCTAAGACTGATGTCAAAGAGTGTACTGCCTATGTTTTAAGAATTCTATCATTTCAGGTCTTATGAATACAATAGTCTTTAATCTATTTTGTTTTTGTGTATAGTGTGAGGACTTAACTGGGGGCTCAAATGGTAAAGTGTCTGCCTCCAACGCGGGAGACCCAGGTTCAATCCCTGGGTCAGGAAGACCTCCTGGAGAAGGAAATGGCAACCCACTCTAGGATTCTTACCTGGAAAATCCCATGGATGGAGGAGCATGGTAGGCTACAGTCCATGGGGTTGCAAAGAGCTGGACTCGACTTAGCAACTTCACTTTCACAGTGTGAGGAAGTAGTTTGATCCTTTTGCACGTAGCTGTCCAGTCTTTCTAATACCATTTATTAAAGAGATGGTCTTTTCCCTGTTGTATATTCTTGCCTCCTTTGTTGTAGATTGACCATGTTAAGCGTGGGTTTGTTTGGGGGCTCCAAATTCGATTCCAATGATCTATGTGTCTGTTTTTGTGGCAGTATCATAGTTTTTTGATTACTGTAACTTCATATAATAATATAGTTTGCAATAATCAGGTCTCTCTGATTTTGACAAAACTATTTCATAATTAGAAATACTTTCAAGTAGAACCATACAGTATTTGTCTTTTTGCAACTTGCTTGTTTCAACTTAGCATAATGTCCTTCATGATCATTCATGTTGAAGGAAACGTGTCAGAATTTCCTTCCTTTTTGAGGCTGAATAATATTCCATCAATGGACACTTGGGTTACTTCCATGTTTCAGTTCTTGTGAATATCCAATTATTAATAATTTTATTTTTAATAAGGCAGCTTTGAGGTATAATTGACTTAAATTGTATACATCTATATAATCAGTTTTGAAGTATATATAGTCATGAAAATTTCACCAAAATCAAATAGTAAACATATCCATCATCTCAAAAATGATGATGTAATCCTTTGTAATCCTTTCCATCCATTCTTCTTGATTCTCCCTCCTCAAGCAGTTACTGACCTGCTTTCTGCCACAATCAGCAGTTTTACTAGTGTTGGTCTCTCAGTCGTGTCTTTGCGACTGTATGGACTGTAGCACCCCAGGCTCCCGTCCATAGAATTTTCCAGGCAAGAATCCTGGAGTAAATAGCTATTCACTTCTTCCAGGGGATTCTTCTGACTCAGGGATCAAACACAAGTCTCCTGCATTGCAGGCAAATTCTTCACCGTCTTGAGGCACCAGGGAAACCCCTTTTCTAGTTTCATATAAATCATAAAATTGTTTTCTCAATGGTTTTTTGATCAGTTTAAATTGCTATCAGCAACATATGAGAGTTCTAATCTCTCCAGATGTTACTAGTACTTGACATAGTCTTTTTAAACATTCTGATACGTATATGGTAGTATCTCACTGTAGTTTCAATTTTCATTTCCTAATGATCTTTTCATGTGCTTACATGCTCTGTATATATTGATGAATTCTGTGTTCAAATCTTTGTTCTCTCCTCTTTCTTATTGTTTCCTGTTTTAAGGTTGAGTTTTAAGAGTAATTTATATATTCTGGATAGGGCTTCCCTGGTGGCTCAGTGGTAAAGAATATGCCTGCCAATGCAGGAGATCCAGGTTCAATCCCTGGGTCAGATCCCCTGGAGAAGCAAATGGCAATCCCCATTCCAGCATTCTTGCTGGGAAATCCCACCGTCAGTCATGGGATCATAGAATCAGACACAACTTGGCGACTTAACAGCAACAGCAGCAGCTGGATACTTGAAGCTGTTCTGTAACTCATTCATGCTTTTATTCCCCCTCCTCCATTCTGAGTAGTTCCTGTTAACATGTTGTTTACTAATCTTTTCTTGGGCAATGCCTAATGCGTCATTCATCCCATCTAGTGTATTTTTCAACCTGGAAATTACAGTTTTCACCTCTGTAAGTTTGATTTTGGCCTTAAAATCCTACGTTTCTAAATCTTTTGAGTACGTTAAGTTTTACCTAATACCCTTACCTGCTAATTCTAAAATCTGTTTAAGACCTAGGTTGGTTTCACTCGATTATTCTTTCTTATGGATCATGTTTTTTGTTTCTTTGCATGTCTACTGATCTTTAATTGATGACATCCATTGTTAATTTCACCTCATAATGTTGAGTATTTTTTTGATTTTAATAAACACTTTTGAGCTTTGTTCTGGGACAGTTACTTGAGAATGGTTTGATCCTTTTGAATCTCACATTTAATTTATTGAGTGGAGCCACAGCAGTACAGTTTGGGGGTAATTATTCCCTATTAGAATCAAGGGCTACCCATTCAACTGTGGTTGCTGAGAATAGGCAGTTACCAGACCCACGGGAATCCTCTAATCCTTTCAAATGCCTCTTTCTCCAGTCTGCTTCCTCATATACTTTGCTGATCAGGACTGTTTAATTCTCAAAGCGACCATCTATAGGTATCTGGAGTTCTGTGTTGTCTCCTGGCTGGTCCTCTGCCTCATGAAATCTTAGTCTTCCTAAGACACTTAGCTCCCTTTCCTTAACTCAGGGAGCCTACCTGGCTCTTCCTCTGTTCCCCTTCCTTGCTTCATGGCTTGGAAGTTCCCTCAAATCAGTAAGCTGGGAAAATTGTAGGGTTCTATTTGTTTCCCAATTTTCCTCACTGTATGAGGCCTAAGGTCTTGAAGTCCACTTCTCCATGTAGTTTATTTTTTATTTGATTCTTTCAGCAAGAACAAGCAGTCCTTGTTTTCCATCATGGCTAGAAACAGAAATTACAGCTAACTTTTAAGAAACTACCACTTCTCGAGTTTTTTGAATAACATCAAAAGAGTATCTACAATTATATAAAAGATTATTTCAGTGCTGCTTTGTCTAACTATATATCTGTGAGACATGAGACTCTTCATATATTGGGTTGGCCAAAAAGTTCATTTGGGTTTTCCTCTAAACTCATACAAACAGGTACAGAAATACAAAAATACAGTACAGCATACAGAAAAACCCGAACAAACTTTTTGGTCAACCCAGTACTTCAACCGTAACAATGTATTACGGTTATAGAATACCACTATTCTATACAGTGGGCATCTAACCAGAAACCCTAATTTTACTACCTGGATCAAAGTTTTACTAGAAAGCTGGAGTATGCCATTACATCTTGGACTAAGCAAGTTTTCCCCAGTAGACTTAAAACTAGAACACCCAGAAATTACTAAAATAGTGAAGTAAAATGAAGATATTTAATATAGCTATACATTTTATGGATTTCTCTAATAGTTGCATGAAAAAAATATATTCATATATGTATATATGTATTCATATAATCAATACCAACTCACCCTCTCACATACACATAGAATACAGGAGTCATCTGTAATAGCAATTCAGACTTGAAGAAAATTCTCCTGAGCTATACAATTAAGCTATAGAATTCTAGTGAGTTTTTTGGCACATATGCTTGAAATGTTACAATTATTTCCTATCAGTTCAGTTCAGTCATGTCCAACTCTTTGCGACCCCATGAATTGCAGCACGCCAGGCCTCCCTGTCCATCACCAACTCCCGTTCACCCAAACCCACGTCCATCGAGTCGGTGACGCCATCCAGCCATCTCATCCTCTGCCGTCCCCTTTTCCTCCTGCCCCCAATCCCTCCCAGCATCTGAATACATTCAGGTAATTTCCATATACCACTGGTTTTTGTGAAGTTTCCATGAATGACCGTATATTCAGTGGTTAATATCGTATTATTTGTAATTACACTGCTTGAGTTCAAACTCCAGCTCCAACATCCAACTGTATGACCTTGAGAAAGTCACTTATTATGCTTATTTCAGTTTCCTTATTTGTAAAATGGCCTTTAAATGTAAATTTCTTAAAACCATTCATGGTAAATAAAACATTTAGCAACTGTTGTATCAATTTAGTAATTATGCCTTCTTCTGGATCCTGTTGATTTTAGTCAATGGACTTTAAAAGCAAACATAAAAATCTACCCCTGATGTACTCATTTATGAAGTCTACGGGAAGGCATAAAGACCTAAATTTGTTGCTTTGTTTTTGTCTCACAAGCAATTATGATCACTACATCCGACCAAGAACTGAAAACTACAATCATACTCCAGATAAATTATCATTTATATGAATCAGTGTTAGGCTAAATTTAAACTGTTTCTAGAAACATATTCCAATTCTGAAGTTCAAGGAATCAGAGTCAAAATGCTTTATATGCGGCAAGACAGAATCTCTGCCATCAGAATCCATTTAAATTCATTCAACATTTTATAAATACCACTGAATATCAGCCACTGAACAGTGGATAGACAGATGAATAAGATGCCTCTGTCCTTAAGAACTTTAGTGATAATAGAGTATAACGATATAAGTAGTTTTTCCCAAGGTGTGGTACATGCATGCGTAACACTGTATATAAGAAGCAATCCAAATTTTCCTCGGATCAGAGATGACTACAGCAAGAATGAATAATGACAGAGAGGCTCTCTTCTGTAGATTTTCCTACAATAATGGCATTCTTAGCATTGGTTTTTCTGCAGCCAACCTGAGATACATAAATAGCAGCAGAGCTTGAGATGGACTAGAACTGCCAGGCCTACCAGTTGCCCCTTCCTTGTGTGAAAACTGGAAAAAGCCAAGCTAGAGACACTATCTAAACAGTCCTCCATATGCTCAGTAATGGGCCCCTCAACTCCTACCGTCTCCAACAATAACTAAAGAAGATGAATCAGTATGATAAAAAGGGAGAGGGTGAAGAGCATTCTCAGGCTTGGATTTGGTGAGCCACACTTACAACTCCATAAGTACTCTAAGTTTGCCTTTAAAGAGAAAAGTGGTCACTTTAAAGAAATTGTTAAGTAATTAGCAGCATAGGCTATATTGAGAACATGATAAAATTATGGAAGAGATGCAAACTAAAAAAGTTTTACAAATATTACTACAATGCATATACAACTGAATTAACACATAAGGCATTACAGAATTGTTCTACAAAAGATACAAGAAATAAGTACCACAATGATCAGAGAAATCAATTCCAGTAAGGATGAAAGTGAAAGTGAAGTCGCTCAGTCGTGTCCGAACTTTTCAGACACTATGGACTATACAGTCCATAAACTTCTCTAGGCCAGAATACTGGAGTGGGTAGCCTTTCCCTTCTCTAGGGATCTTCCCAAACCAGGGATCAAATCCACGTCTCCTGCATTGCAGGTGGATTCCTTACCAGCTGACCCACAACAAGTAAGGAGGGTAGGGTACAAGTGTCAAAGAAACGGAAACTTACTGGGCTGTTTTCACAACTGGACAGAATAGGCTAAAGGCATTCTAGATAAATCAAGTGGTGGGCGGGAGAAGCTTAAATAAACAAAAGCAGAGATAGATACCAAAGGATAGTTAAGAACACAGTGAAGTTATTTTAGAAAAAGATAAGGGTGTTCTTTGGAAGGAATGATGCTAAAGCTGAAACTCCAGGACTTTAGCCACCTCATGCGAAGGGCTGACTCATTGGAAAAGACTCTGATGCTGGGAGGGATTGGGGGCAGGAGGAGAAGGGGACGACAGAGGATGAGATGGCTGGATGGCATCACCGACTCGATGGACGAGAGTTTGAGTGAACTCCGGGAGTTGGTGACAGACAGGGAAGCCTGGCGTGCTACGATTCATGGGGTCGCAAAGGGTCGGACATGACTGAGCGATTGAAGATTCTCAGCTCTTCATTCTCTTACATACAACAATTACCTGTATTTATGTTCTTTCTAATAAGAGCCTTAGACAAAAATTACACATTACCTAGAATGTGCTATATTGCTATTGCTAAGTCACTTCAGTCGTGTCCAACTCCGTGCGACCCCATAGACGGCAGCCCACCAGGCTCCCCCGTCCCTGGGATTCTCCAGGCAAGAACACTGGAGTGGGTTGCCATTTCCTTCTCCAATGCATGAAAGTGAAAAGTGAAAGTGAAGTGGCTCAGTCGTGTCTGATCCTCAGCGACCCCATGGACTGCAGCCTTCTAAGCTCCTCCATCCATGGGATTTTCCAGGCAAGAGTACTGGAGTGGGGTGCCATTGCCTCCTCCGAGAATGTGTTATATATGAAAATACAATTTTAAAAATGAAGTATCTCTGTATAGGTCAAAATAATGGTGAACACCCTCACAGGTATGTCACATCTATAACTTTCGTCACATCTCCTAAAGCCATTTGGGATAAACAAAGCATTCTTACCACCCTTATGCCCTCATCTTAGAGTCTTTTTACTTCTGGCTTAGAAAATCTCAGACAAAAACAGATAATAGAGAAGAATAAGCAAAGTCAGTGAATTAATCAAGGGAAAATTACATAGTTACAGGAAAATTGAAGAGATTCTTTTTATATCCTGATTCTTTAATATAAGAAACAATCAGCATTATTATGAAAGTCTCTTAATGTATTTTACTTTTAATTTTATACTACAATTAATGCTCCCACAAACAAGTTATTTTATGTAGTAATTAATACTCTGAAGCAAATGATACCATTTGACTAGGTATTCATTAGAATGAAATAAACCTTTCTAATCCAAGCACGAACTTGCCTGTGACTTTCAGAATAAGTATTCATCTCTCACCTATTCAATGAAATTAGACCAGATGATCTCTAAAGTTTCTGATAGTTCTAAATGTTAATGACGCTACACTACTTATATAGCCAATCCACATTCTTTTTTCTAAAGTTCTTAAATCAGGATCTTCCCTAAAAATGGTGTGAAGTTTCCAAAATGCATTACATTTTAGAAAATTTTAAATTCACATCTATTACAGACTAGGAATTGAAGAGTAATTTCTTACAAATAAAGTGAAGTCCTTTATTTCCTACCATCCATGTTCCTAAGAATATGAAAGTATTAATTAAATTTCAGAAATGTATAAAAACTTTAAGGAACAGTTACTGAAAATAACAACAAAAAATTCTATTAACTTAGTAGGTTGAAGTTTTGTATTTGGAAAACAATTAACAATAAAAAATTAAGGAGTTTTGGGATGACCCTCTGTAATCACAGTATTTAAAAATAAAACTTTCCTCTGCATAATTCTACTACCTAACTGCTAACTTTACTGAACTTCCAAAACTTACATGCAATTAACTTCAATATACATCTCCAAGGAAAGGTTTCATCGACCACATAAACACTGATTTATTAAATATAGCAGAAGTCCATGCTTTATAACTCAGCATTAAATTTCTCATGGAGAAATCAAGAAAAACATTTCCTATCATAGATAGTTATCAACTGTCTATCTCCCAAGTAACATTTCATTAAATAAATCATCTGCCTTTCTTTACAGATGATGCCTGTGCTTTGGCCATTCTTCTAATCAGCGCTGCTTGTCTTTTTCTCTGAATTTCTTCCGGAGAACACTTTCTATTTTTCTCTTCTTCTTCTAAAAATGAAACCAAATATAGATATTAGTTTTAAAGACTATAAAATCATTCTGAATGAGTTTTAATTTTTACTTTTTCATTACCCAGATCTGCCACACTGGTTTTGTTATTGGGCTTCCCTGGTGACTCAGATGGTAAAGAATGTCTTTGGTTTTGTTACTCAACCATGTTGTTGCTGTTTAACTGTTAAGTCCTGTGGGACTCTTGTGACCCCATGGACTGTAGCCTGTCAGGCGCTGTCTATGGGGTTTATCAGGCAAGAATACTGGAGTGGGTTGCTATTTACTTCTCCAGGGGATCTTCCTGACCCAGGGACTGAACCTGCATCTCATGTCTCTAGCATTGGCAGGAGGATTCTTTACAACCTAGCCATCAAGGGGGCCCATCCTAAACTATTAAGTATAAGACTACAAATGCAGATACAGTACACGGCTCCAGGCCAAAATGAAATCAAGAACTGATCAATCTCTTTGATGTACTCTTCTCACAGGGTGATAAAATTGATTAAAAACTATATTTTGACTACCCAGCAAATAATTCTTATGAACAATGACACCTAATTTATATAACCAATAAATGAATATATTTTAAAAACAAACTGGAATTTTAAATGTTACATAGATTTTAATAGAAATGTACTCAAAATAAAATGAATCAGATATTAATAATACTTCAAATATATATTTTTACTATAACTGATGTTAATATTCCTACGCCTACATTTTTTTCCTCTATAGATCTCAGAGATTTTCATTTCAGCTGTTTAAGAAAAATATTTTGCAGTAATAGAGTGAAACCTATCATGTCAATAAACATAAAATTCACTGTCAAATACTGTATTTTTAGATGGAGGATATATTTTCTATAAACATTGGAAAATTATTTCAAGGAGCAGGATGTCTGCATAAAATTTTCAGTATGAAATCTTTTTAAAAAATATGAAGCATTCTGATATTTTTTTATGCAACATACCTTAGTATATACTTCAGATAAACATACTATGAAATGAACAACGTGTCTTAAATTTAACACAACCAATTCTGCCTCTACCAAAATTCTGAGTTCTAATAAAATGAATTTAATTCCACAGTTAAGCCAAATCACTCTGAGCTAAAATATTAGATTATTTATGTAATGCTACTAAGAATTAGACTTCAAAATTTTAGCCAACATTTTTTCATTTAATGTTCTAAAATCAAGACCATCATCCAAATACATATTTAAGTGACTGTGTATTGGTGAAACTGTATATGTTGTAAAATTTACCCTTTAAAGAATAAGAATCAGTAGTACTGTTAACAAGAGAAATAATATCTACAGTGACATCTACAGAGATTCAGAATATAGTTGTTATAAGACATTTCTCTTGTTAACCAACGTAGATATTTACCCAAAATATATCATCACTCTCTCCTTCTGTCCCCAGTATAATCAGAAATGGGAGAGGGTGCTCAGAGTAAGAGATATATATCTCAAATTCCCCAGGTGATTCTGTTGCCTTTTACTTTCTAAATCAATTATCTTATAGACTGCAGCTATTTTTTCTTATAGAAAGATACAACATACTTTTAAATTAGCTTGACTAATTTATTATTTTAGTCTGAAAGCGGAGAAACACAAGAAACTCAGAACACACACACAATTTACATTCAGTTGACTGTAAATTTAGAAGGAAAATAGGTTAATAATCCATGGCAGAATAGAACATAGCTCCCTAAAACTGGCACCTCAGTTGGTTATGTGGTATTCTACAAATTAATTTCAAAAGATACAATAAAGTCACATAGGGAAAATTTGATTTTGGAAGAGCCATTCATTTCTTCGATAAAAATACATACCAAGGGCTCCAACTACTGGCGAGGAACAAAACAAAAATGGCTCTTTCAAATCTTAATCCTGAAGCAGGGGTGAAAAACTTTTTTTTTTCAGTTGCTGTTTAGTCACTAAGCCGAGTCTGATTCTAGCAACCCTGTGGACTGTAATCTTCCAGGCTCCTCTGTCAATGGGATTTCCCAGGCAAGAATACTGGAACGTGTTGCCATTTCCTTCTTCAGGGAATCTTCCCAACTCAGGGATCCAACCTGTGTCTCCTGCATTGGCAGGCAGATTCTTTATCACTGAGCCACCAGGGAAGTCCTTTTTTTCAGTAAAAGACCCAAAAATATGTTAACTTTTAAGAGGCATAGGATTTCCTGTGGCAACTATTCAGCTCTGTCACGGCAGCATGAAAACAGCCATGGGCAACACATATAAACAAATGATGTGGCTATGTTTAAATAAAAGTTTGTTTATGGACAATGAAACATGAATTCCACATAGTTTTCAAAAGGTATTAAGTATTATTATTCTTTTCATTTTTTCCAACCATCTAAAAAGTGAAAATCACCTTAATATGGTGGCTGTACAAAAAACAGGTTATATAGGCTGGATTTGGACAGGCCACAATTAGCCAAATCTAACTTAAAACAATGAGGTAGTTAGAAGTATCCCCCACCCCGCCCACCCTGCCAAAGGTATTTGCTGCAGAGCAGCTTGCTACACCAAAGTAAAAGGAAATGGCAATAATAGAAAATGTCAACAAGGTTAATATTAATTAGAATATTAGGTACTATCAATAAACTTAACAGAAAAACTGTAAAGTAAACTGAAAGAGTCTGTCCATAAAAAACAATGCTGATAAAATAGTAGACAGGAGTTTCGGAGAAACTCACATATTCCAGAGAGACTTAGTCTTTAATGGACTTACAAGTATAATTAAGTTAATTCACACTGGAAGAATGACTCACTTAACTGTACTTAAATATAAACAAATATCTGAAACTACTATCAATTGACAACAATTTTAAAGTTTCAAAATATCTAGTTTGGGTGATAACGTAGCGTATTCATTGTCAGTATTGATAAAAGTAATAAACTGATGTAATTAGGGGTAAGATTTAAAGATCTCCATCAACATTTAAAATATTGTGAATCTTGTATCAATTTTCAAACAGATACAATCTCATGAGCATGTGCAAATTTATGTAGAATATTCACTGGCACACTGGACTGCTTATAATGCAAAAAACTGCAATCAAACTAAACCTCCATCAATAGAGAAACAGATAAATTATGGTATCATCCATACAACTACATACTATGTAGAGATTCAAAGGACTAAAGCAAATCTCTATCTACTATCAGGAAAAAGACAGTTACAATATATTAAGTGAAAGCAAAATCAAGCTGTCAAATAGTCTTTGCTATATAATTACAACTATTTAAATAAATGTATAGGTACACACACACCATCCTTCACCCCTACGTTTTTATACTTGCAGAAAATGCTATTAACAGGGGCTTTCCCTGAAAAATCATTAGAAAAAAGGAGAAATAGAGGACTTACCTTTTTATGTCAAATTAACTTATACTTTTTACTTTTAAACAATAACCTATTACTGTTGCAAATTTTTTTTAAAGTGAGGGATCACTTAACAGGAAAGTTGTAGTGATAATGCCAACAAAAGCATCATTTAGAATCTAAACAGAAAATCTACTATTAAAAGAAACTAAAAACTCCATTACCATATCAACATTGATCTACATAATAGGTAAAATTCCTAATGTTAGCCTCAAGTGAGGGAGACTGATGTAAAAAGTCAATATTTACAAGCCAGCATAGTAAATGGTGTAAAACAAGTTAGCACGGGCTACTGGCATAACTGAGAAAGTGAATCAAAATCATTCTGAGTAGTTAGAAACACAATGTGTTTAAGAGATAAATGGAAACCAGCTAGCAGATCTGGTGTATGCATGTGGGGATACAGGTTTCTGTTGAAGAGCACTGGGCATTAAGAAACACACACAGTTATGCCAGAAATATTCCTTTTAAAAAATTATTACAGTATCAGTGAATGACAGACTTTTCAGATTATATTGTATAATGTTCACTCAAATATTTATTAAACATCTTCTAAATGGCAGCTGCTATGGTAGCCTAGATTCACTGATGAGAGAGATGGTAATCAATATCTGACTGCAAACTGTGACAAAAGAAATTAAGGAAATAAAAGAGGAGAGATGACTGAAAATAACAGGAAAGCATTTATAGACTGTTGAAGGCAGTAGTGTTAGCTGAGAATAGCAAAGTTCCTGAACTACAGAAGAACCTATTCTGTTTGAGGAACTCAAATACAGCTGGGGTAGCTGAAATCTAGTAGGTAAGGCAAGGAAAAAAGTGAACAGGCAGGTTATAGAGACAGTCCAGGCTTGCACATCAGGGTGTAAATTAAGATTTTATTTGAAATACGATGAGTGGTGCCTGAAGCTTGTCTTCAAGCAGAGGAATGCCAAATATGTCTACTTGCTTTTTATTTTTTTAACCTTGTTTTAAAAGATGAGTTTGCTGTTTGGAGACTAGAAATGAGAGAGAACAGGTAGAAGAACTGCAGCAGTCCAGTCAGGCAATGTTGCCTTGCATAAGGGTGGTACAGCAGAGAGTGAGAAAAATGGACCATTTTGAGATACATTTTTTGAAGTAAAAACAATGGAACTTGAGAGATAGAAAGGAAAATTGGGGGAAAAGAAAAACTGGAAAGAATCAAAGATCACAAGATGTACTAAATAACAACTCTAACCATAATAGCTAACAGTTTTATATCAGATAGTATTCTAGCAAAGGCATTTAAGTAGAATGCTCTAAACCCTCACATATTGTTCTGCTAAAAATAGACAATTACTCAAATTTTAAAACAGTGAGGTATTTCAGTGAACACAACGACTCTCAGACAGTAATACATAGATGTATAAGTAAAATTTTCTAGGAAATAATTCAGAAAAGACTCAACACATACTTACTGATTGGCAACTATAATAGTCACTGTATTATATGTTGGCCAAGAATTCAATGCAGTCTTTTAAAAACACAAACCACCCAGTGTTTGTATATTCCAGCATCATTATTTGTAAGAATCACTTTAAGACTTCTAGTTAAAGCAGAATAGTCTTTAACATATATGTTATGAAAATTCAATACAACAAAGAACTAGTCTGGCTATTTTTCAAAGAACACTGTTTCATACATACCTTTTGAAGGTTGTTTCAAAGGTTCAGAAAATTTCACCAAAGGCTGCTGTTGAACAGCCTTCCCAGGTAACGGGTTGACAGTTTTATTCTTCTCCAAACCCTGTGCTATTTTGGTATCAGAAATACTTCCTGTTACAGAACTGTTATTAAATGGGGAAAGCATCGGACAATTTTTCATCTTTGTAAACACGTACTCAGACAATCTAACTGCTCTGTTAAGGTCACTCTGAGCTTTACCTCTTGTGGTGCTCTTGGATAGATGTAGGGTACTCAATCTGTTCTTAGAAGCAGCAATTTCTGTACTCATATGATGTGAACCCACATTCAAACTTGAACTTCCTGTAAGAACTGACTTAGAACTATTCACTTGTTTTGGTACATCAGGGTTGTTGCAAGAGACATGCAGATTACTTATCTGACAGTCTGAGTTCTTAGAGTGTATACTCAAATTTGTCGTGGCACCTAAAAATCCTGGAGAATTTCCATACATTTCCCCTCTCTCCATCTTCACTGATTTATTTATTTGTAAGCTATTTGCCAATGAAGATGTCTGTGCTGAAATGCTGTTCAGATTCAGGTGCTTTGACTGCATCAACTGACTTCCTTGTTTAGGTGTAGTAAACACGTTTTTGGCTCCATGTTTAGAACTATTATTGATCTCAAGTACACTTTCTGATGTCTTGCTGTCAACTCTAATATCTTGCTCCTGAGTTAGTCTTTCAATATCATCACATGCCTGGTATAATATATCATCATCTACGTCATCTGCTTCCCAGCTATTCTCTAACCGATGACATGCTTTAACAATTTCATTGGTAAATGATGGATCATTCCAATCATCAAAGAAAGAACCTAACTTTGATCCATTAGTCTGATCTGGGTTACAAACACTGGTTGTACTGCCCAAAGTTGCTGAGCCGAAAGGCTTGACATTAGCAGGCACCTTCAAAGACTGATTAAAAATGGACTTATTAGAACATCCTGGTTTCAAAGCAGATTTCTTTTCAGAAGCATTTACTTTACAATTAAATTTAGTATGAGTATCTTCATTTACTTTTGTCAGATTAGATGCAACTGCACAGTCTTGAATTTTGTCTTGATTAACAACTATATTAAAAGATTTCTCCAATTTCATTTTATTTCCAGTGGTTGATAATTTATTTGGTTTATCATTTGGCTTTGGTGAAAATCTGTATTTTTCAGCATCTGTTAATTCATTGTTCCATGTATTTGAAGGAAGACCTTGTAAAATTTTTGAATCTCTTAACTTGACATCTACACTTTTATTCATTCCTGACTTACTTTTAGCCTCTTTACTGTTAAAGGAACACATTTCCTTTTGATCAGCAATTTGGATTGTTTTAGGAGCAGGGAACAGCTCAGACGTTTCAATATTCTGCATAACAAAAGGTTCATTACTTAGTAAGTTTTCCCAATCATCCTCAAAATCACTGGTAGTAAAAGTATCAATGTGCTTATTAAAAGTTCCTGGTTCCTTAGTACAGAAAGTTACATATGATTTTGTCATTCCAGGATTATCGACTTGATGAGAAAGTGATCCTAGGGTTTTACTTGGCAGATTTTCAGTGACCACAGATTCATTAGTAATGATTTTCTCCTCTTTCAAAGTGTTTTTCTTTCCAAAGGTAGTATTACTGGTTTTCAAGAAAGAATCTGACAAATCTTGGCTTAATTGTCCACTACATTTCTGAGTAGAACCATCAAACATGGCAATAAAGGCTGCTTCAGCATTTTGGTCAAATGGCTTCTGACTGCTGGTTTGATCATTTACCACAGATATCTTTGTGTTTTCTTTCACTGGCTTCTTTAGTAGAGCCTTATCTATTTCAGGAACTGTATCACACAGCAACTGCATCTGTACATTATCTCTGCAATTAAGTGAAGTCTCTGCTTCTGAAATCATCTGGATAAGATCATGATTTCTCTTGTCTTGCTCTTGAATCACATCCAGCTCTTCCATATTTTTATCAAATTGCTTAGCTAATTTCATAAGTTCTTCCTCTTGATTTTGTGATTTTAACCTATTAAACAAATATTTCAAAAATTATGTAGATATTCTAAAAGTCATAAATACTCAACCGTTATTTAACATGTTTTAATATTAAAACTCACAAATTTTAACATATACTGACATAAATAAGTTCAAAACTTTACATGTCAAAGTTAAGGATAATAATTTATAACCATTTTGACATACACACAAAGCCCAAACAAAATACTAAAAATATTCACTTCACTGAATGTCAGAAAAACTGAGAAGTTTAAACTTACTTTGTGCAGCTGAGTTTTGTTCTTGATTTTCCTTTTGCTACACTAGGAGTGCAAGGAATGGCAGTGTCACCAATCCACACGCCCAGCATGGAGTCTGTTGTTGGTTTCTCATCCTTTGGTAGAAGGGCAAAAAAAAAAAAAGAGAGATGTGAAAGTACAAAAACAACTAACCAAACAAAAACCCACTTTAATTATGTAGAATTATTTTCTTAAAGGAATAAATTCTGGTAAAGTGACAGCAATTAAACAAACTTCAAAACAATGAAAAGCTGGAGGATGGTAATAACAAGTTGCAAGAAGTGATCTACTTGCTTTAGGGAATGAAAACACTCAGAATTGGGATTTCCATATTTTCAAAAAACTTTTAAGTTTTTAAGAATTTAATTAGAAATGCACGTTAGTTGCTCAGTCATGTCTGACTCTTTGCGACCCCATGGACTGTAGCCTGCCAGACTCCTCTGTCAATGGAATTTTCCAGGCAAAAACACTGGAGTATATAGCCATTCCCTTCTCCAGGGGACCTTCCTGACCCAGGGATCGAACCCAGGTCTCCTGCATTGATTGCGGGCAGATTCTTTACCATCTGAGCCACTGTGGAAGCCACTGCAGAATAGAAATACATATTCAATAATAAAAGTACATATTTTTATCAAAAGAAAACCGATCAATTTATTTCAGTTGTCCTAAGATATTGATAAAAATAAACATTAGTACTAGAAATAAACTGTGCAGCAGGAATTATCAGAATTAGGAATAAAAAAATAAACAGGGAGTTCTTTCTGTATTACCTGAATCTCCAAATTTTCCCTATTGCCATTATAACATTTATCTAAGTTGGACAATCCATGTTGACGTGAATTGACAACACTTAGATAGAACTAAGAAAATTAAGCATTAAGTCAGGACCAAGTTAGAGATAATGGCAAGATTAGAACTGATGCTGTGAATGAGGTAGCGAGAAGAACAAAATTAAGTAGACAAAGTGGGTAAAGAAGTTTTAAGTAGTATTAAGGCTAGAAAAAAGCCATTTTAGTCCTACATGTTTCTTTTATACCTTTTAGTCACTTGATCATGCACAAAATTAAGAGAATGAATTTATTATTAGTTACAAACCAAACCAACAAAATAAACAAGTTAATCATTTTCTACTCTATTTTTATAGTACCTGGAATGAATATAAACAAGCAACTGTCACACAAAATAATCTAATCACTAGATTACAGATTACTTGAAGGCAAGGACAGTTTCTATGATAACTCAGCATCTAGCAAAATGCTGAGCATAAAGATGTCAGTTCATGTTTATACACTAGAAAGTTAGGTGATAAGTTGCCTACAACTTGGTACTTCAAAATCATCAATCAATCAAAAAGTAGTTTCCTTAGATGTCCAATTGAATCTAGCAGTTTTCAGCTTTGCAAACACTCAAGAAAAGCAATACTTTTGATATTTTAGACTCAATACATAGCTTCCCTTTTGTTTCAACAATCTTGAATTTGGGAAGATAACATTCTTAATGATTTAATTACAAATTTTTTTTTGGTCCATTTACCAAGTAGTTTTAAATTCACTCCATTTTTAGAGAATAAAAGTATAATAACTTTATATATCCAGTTATATAAATACATGGGTCCTATATATGGTTTTTATATTATTGTAAATGTTACATTTTTTAAAATTCCTCATTAATAATTACATAGTACAATCCAGGTGCTGTAAAATGTATCTAAGCACATTAGTTCATTTAATTCTAGAGTATACTGTGCAGAGTTGTATAAAAATGATGGAAAAATATATACCATCTTCAAACAAACAATACTGTATGAAAAGTATCCCGAAGAAAGTAAAATGACTGATCAACTAAAATAAAAATGCAAATTTTAAAAAATGTCATCTCTGGAACTATTGCTGTTTGTTGTTTAGTCCCCGAGTCATGTCCAGCTCTTTGTGACCCCATGGACTGTAGCCCACCTGGCTCCCCTGTCCATGGGATTTCCCAGGCAAGGAAACTGAAGTTGCCATCTCCTACCCCACAGGATATTCCCGACCCAGGGATTGAATCCACGTGTCCTGAATTGGCAGGTGGATTCTTTACCACTGAGCCACCAGGAAAGCCCCATCAATTAAAAGTACAAATTTTAAAATATATCTCTGGAACTATTAAGGTGATTTAAATAATTATTTGAGGAGGGTAACTCATCTATGCCATTCTGGAACATGACAAGTTCCTAAACAGACCTTGATATTACCAAAGATTTATACGCTTTAAAAGTGCTCACTTGAAAGGGGTATTACGTAAAAACAACTAATTTAACTGTATTTTTTCTTATACACAAGTTATCACTTGCATAATACTGCCATTTATGTGAGCAACTATTTCCAGCCTACTTAAGAGTTCAATAATTTACTTACCTTTTTTTTATCACTATTTAGGCTGGCCAGTCCAAACACATTTTATTATGCTTCTTTCGTGTAAAATCAACAATTTAATGAAGATCTATTGTTAATTTACGTAGCAAGTAATATATGGCATAAATGCTATTTAACTAATGAACTCTATGTAAAATGTATTTCTATGACATGCCAAAGATGGAAAGTAAGAGCTAGTAGCAACAGAGCTCTTTTGACTGTGCTAGTTGTAATTTTGGATGTTTTATAGCCACTAAGAAAAACTTTATTTCCTGTCTCCTCCACCAGGATGATGGTGATCCTTGTACCCACAGTTTGGGCCAACACCATGTATTGTTTATGGTCAACATACAGTCACTATCTGAGGCCACATCAAGGAAAATATCATACTTCCTGTGAAGACACTAAATAAAAATTGGATGTTTTCTGGATTTAAATGTTGCTAAATAAGAAAAAACAGAAAAAGGTCCAGAGCAGAGAGTGACTTACTCAAGCATCACAAGAGCTGAAATGAAGAAGAAACTTTTGAACACAGTTCTTTTGCAGCAAATAATTTAACTATCATACTTAATTTTAATATACCTAGTATTTGTAGTAGTCTTTACAATTTTTATCTAATTCAATCATCACAATAATACAAGAAAGAGAGCAAGACAAGTAATAATTCTATTTTAGTAACTAAATGAACTAAAGTTCAGATAGTTTAAGTGACTTCTTGTATGTGTGTGTATGCTCAGTCAAGTCCAACTTTTTGAGACCTCATGGACAGTAGCCACCAGACTCCTATGTCTGTCGAATTTCCAAGGCAAAAATACAGGAGGGGGTTGCCATTTTCCACCCCAGAGGATCTTCCTGACCCAGGGACTGAACCCATGTCTCCTGCGTCTCTTGCATTGGCAAACAGATTCTTTACCGCTGTGCCACCTGGCAAGTCAAGTGACTTGCTTAGGGGTTGCCACAGAAGGCTTAGTACTAAACCCAAATCCAGTTTTTTTCCACTCTAATGTTTCCTGACGATATTTTAAGTTCACAAGTATTAAGAAAGGCAGTTTCAACTGGGAAAACACTACTACAGACAGTTAAAATAATAATAACAATAAAAAAAGATTTTGAAGTTTAAATTTTTATTGTCTGATTCTATTCTTTTAGTAACCTGAAAAATAATAACCATGTATTATTAAATAACATTAAAAACAAAATAAAAACAAGGCTCTCGTTAAAAATCATCTCTAAAAAATAAAACATATGCTTAGAAAAATATATGTTTCCAACTTTACATTATGTTCCTTTTTTCAAAACATGCATTTCAGAGGTAGAAAAGGTAAAAGTAATCTGTGCTGCTCTGTTTTTGGAGAAGAGAATTGAATAAGACAAAATATTTTTCACATAAATGAACTACAAACAAAACTTACTGCCATTTGTTTCACTGTTCTAAAATACACTATAAAATTACCTATATTTACCTGAGGAGCAATACGATTAACAATATGTGAGATCTCATCACTATCTGTGGTGTAAAGCTGCTTTTTTCTTCCTTTATCTAAAGAAACAAAGAAATTCATATAAATTATAAACAAAAATTTCTAAAAATATCAGTCACTTCTTATAGAAAACAATTAGCATGACTTAAATCACTAAGCACTCTGACATCATATGCCTATCACAGCAACAAAATCACTTAAGATTTTGGAAAAACATCTGCTGTATAAAAGTTCCTGATGTGAATATCTGACTGAAATTCTAAGGTTAAATCCTAATCATCAAATATTCACCCAGATAAAACTGTTAATGACAAATTACCTAATTGTTTTGTCATTGGAGAATTCTGATCCCAAAAGATATCATTCTGTCCATCTGGATCATTAGGAGAACTGAAGGTAGATGACAATAAATCCATTTGCAGCATTCTCTTTGGTGTCTCATATCTTTCTATACAAAATAAGATGAAAATAACTATTATTGCATTCTAAAGGATTACTTTACTTCATAACACGCTAATGTTAAATACCTCAGCTAAATTACTTTTTATGTTCCAATTATAAAATTTTCTCCCAGTGATGACTATATTACTTTATCCACAACTGAAACGTTTGTTTCACATAAAAATCCCAGTAGTACTTTACAAACTTTACATTGTAAATAATAATTACTTTAAGACAATCTAATAGCTCTATAAATGGACAATACTATATAAGCTAGCCACTCCACTGGAACTCAGAGGCTTTTGGAACCACCTGTAATTTACAAACACATTTCAAAAATGAAAAATATTTCAACAGCAACTTCAGAAATAGTCTGTGTTTAGCCTCCTTTGGGCAACCCTACCCAATTTACACTAATTATTTCAAAAAACTATAGTGAGCCATTTCTTAGTTACGTTCTGTCAAATACCACTTTTTGTTTATTCTGCAATTGTTTTGTGAAAGTAAACTACAAACAAGGTAAAAAGCTCTATTTTAAGAACATGCTCTAGGAAACAGCTCTTAAGAGTTTCAATTCCTATCAGGATTCATCAGAAATCTTTTAAAAAAAAATGAAACACCTAAAAGTGATCAGAATGATATACTTGGAGGCCCACAGTTTCCTACTTTGAGGAACTTTATACAAAGGAACTTCATACAAAGGAACTTCCGGTTTATTCGTAAGGTAAAACATCACCGAGATCTTGAGAATACAGGTAACTGTATTTCATATGGCCTCTTCACTAAAATCTGGTCAGGGCAAACAGTTTAAGGTGAAATAACCCCTCTAGGCATAACCTGAAGGCTTTAAAAGGTATTATTTCTCATCGCTATGCCACTGCAGATGCCTGGAGAAGCAGCCTAGAAATCAGCGCTCCTCCCTGAGGTAAACCCCACAACTTATTCCTGTGGCAGGGGCGATAAGTGGTGGTCAAGCCTAACCGGGCAGTGCTCATACTCGGGGATGAAAGTCGTGGGGGAATATTTTCTGGTTAATTTTGAACTCTTGAGGGAGAAGCCCAGGGAAAGAAAACACGATTTCAGACTCCACCCCCACCCGGGGCTCTAAAACTGAGGCGCTGAGGCCCATGGAGGCCCCGCTGCCCATGTCTCACCCTCGGTATTACTTTTACTGCACGAAGCGGCTACTGGAGGCTGGTCTTGCTGCGGCAAGGGCCGGGGAGGCCTCTCTCCTGGCCCTTGGGGCCCCGAGCCGCGGGCCGCCCTCAGCCGCCTCTTTCCCGATTCGAACACCAAACTGCATTCTTCAGTCGCCATCGCTTTGCGCGGCGTTTGCTTCAGGCCAGAGCTGTCCCCATGTTTCCTTCGCCGACTCATGGCCCACGACCCCCTCCACTGGCAGCGTTTCCTTTCACATTTTGCAACGGGAGCAGTAGAGCAATGGAACTAAAAGCGGGACGGCAAGCCAACGACCGCCACCATTTTGATCGGAGGGACCCTCGTAAGAGGAGGGCGCTGATTGGCTGCGTCGGGACGAGGGGCGGGGCGACCAGGGTGCCTGCGCAGCCCGCGTCCGTGCCTGCGCAGCCCGCGTCCGTGTCTGCTCTGTTTGCTCGGATTCGTCCGCATTGGAAATGATTTAAGGGGTGTTGGTCTGGCCACAGAGGCTCAGAGCTAGAGCATGCGAGGTGGAAAGAGTCCTCTGGCACTTTTTTATTGGGTTTACAACTAGAATAACACATTACTCGGGTTCAGATTATTGTGGGTTTTAATTTTTGGAAAAAGAGGAAGTACAGGAATCTGAAGGAAGACAAAACTTCTTCCATAGATGATATGTGCATAGAAAATCAAAACACGTAGGAAAAGTTATTAAATTCATAAATTAACAAAGTTGCTGATACAAAGTCAATATTCGAGGATCAATTGTGTTTCAATGGATTAGTAATAAAAGTTAACATTGACGTTTTAAAGAAAGATGATTCAGAGCATACAAGATATCAGTTAATTAGGAATAAATTTAACCAGATGGTAACCCTCCTACAGAGAGAATTATGAGATATTAAAAAAAAAATTGAAGACCTAAATAAATGGAGAAATATTGCATTCATAGATTGCAAGACTCAATATTGGTAGATGTTTTTTTCTTGAAAGTCACTCAGTGGTGTCCAACTCTTTGGGACTCTGGACTGGGGCCTGCCAGGCCACTCTGTCCATGGAATTCTGGTGTGGGTAGCTGTTCCCTTCCCCAGGGAATCTTCCCAACCTAGGGATCCAACACAGGTCTCCTGCATTGCAGATGGATTCTGTTACCAGCTGAGCCACCAGGGAAGCCCAGGTATACTGAAGTGGATAGCCTATCCCTTCTCCAGCGGAACTTCCTGACCCAGGAATTGAACTGGGGTCTCCTGCATTGCAGGCGGATTCTTTACCAGCTGAGCTACAAGAGAGATTCCCTCAAATCTAGTGCTATTTGATTATATATTGAATTGTAAAAGGTAAAATAGCATTCTATAATATATATTGTCTTCATTACATAAAGTGAATTTTAAATTGAACAAAAAAGGTCACCAACTGTAAAGAAAATAATTAAAAATATGGCTACATTAAATTCATAACTTGAGGACTTCTACCTAACCAAAGACAACATTAAAGACAATGAAAAGCAAGTCACAGATTGGGAGATTTTACAATATGCAAAATTAAGGGCTCGTATATAAAACATACCAAGAACAGATATAAATCTCTAAGGAAATGATTGACCACCATTAAGAAAAGTGGGTCAGATATTTTAGGAGGCTCTGCAAAAGAAAATCAAAATGTTTGACAAACTTGTATAAAGGTACTCAACCTTATTTGTAATGAGGAAGATGAAAATTACAACAAGGATATGATACTCTTCTCAGGAGGAGGGTGCAGCAACCCACTTCAGTATTCTTGCCTGGAGAATCTCCATGGATAGAGGAGCTTGGTGGGCTACAGTCCTTGGGGTCACAAAGAGTTGGACACCACTAAAGCTACTGAGCATGCATGCACATGATACTCTTCTACACCCATCAGAATGGCTAAAATTAAGGACTGACAATAGAGGTAACAAGGAAGTAAAACTGATGAGACCATAGCCACTGCCTTGATTGCATCATGCGAGAAAATGGACAGCCAGAGGCCCCAGCCAATGAAAACTGTCACAGCACTGCTGGTAATGACATAACTTGGTTTGCTGCTGCTGCTGCTAAGTCGCTTCACTCGTGTCTGACTCTGTGCGACCCCATAGACGTCTGGCAGCCCACCAAGCTCCCCGGTCCCTGGGATTCTCCGGGCAAGAACACTGGAGTGGGTTGCCATTTCCTTCTCCAGTGCATGAAAGGGAAAAGTGAAAGTGAAGTCTCTCAGTTGTGTCCGACACTCAACAACCCCATGGACTGCAGGCTACCAGGCTCCTCCATCCATGGAATTTTCCAGGCAAGAGTACTGGAGTAGGGTGCCATTGCCTTCTCCAATCTAGCAATCCCACTCCACATACTTGTGTATCCAGATATATTTTATAAGAATGCTTTTAGCAATTAAATTCAAAATTACCCTAAGCTGGAGGCCAACCAAATACCCTTCAACAGTAGAGTGGGTAAATATATTGAGCTATATTTACTCAACAGAATGCTGCATAGTAATGAAAATGAAAAACTATAGCTCCTTGTAACAAGAAAAACTTATCTTATAAACTTCAGCAAAAGAAGCCATATTCCCCACTCCATCCTCCCCAAGAATAATATGTAACTCCATTCACATAAATTCCAACAGGCAAAATTAAACCATATTGTATAGAGATGTAAGCTTAAATGATAAAATTATAAAGAACAATCAAGGAAGTGATGACCATAATAGTCAGAATAATGTTACTTTGGGGAGGAGAGAAGGGCAGTGATTAGAAGCCAAGATGGAAGGAGAGTATCTGATGGTTTTGTTCATTGTCTTATTCTAGTTGTTGATTTTGTGATAATTCATTGAGCTGAACATGTCATTTTATGTACTTTTCTGAATCATATTTATCAATAAAAATATTTTAAAATTTTAATGTAAGGCAAAAAAAATCTTTATTTCCACTGAAGAAATGGTTTATATTTCTTTTTTGTAATTTACTATTTTTGTTCTTCAGTTTGGCTGACAGGAATCCTAGAACTAAATCTGAGGTACTATCAATTATGTAAAACATTGTGGCGAAATAGTTCTTCCCTTTTTCCTCACTACTTTACTTTCTACTAATATTTCTGTTGCTATTTTTGCAAGAGAAGAGGGAACAGAGAACAGTCACATTCCAGGTCTTGTCCTAGGTCTGGAGCAAGTTCCTGGGATGGGCCAGTAAGTGAGCGTCCTTGACTTGGAGCAGGAAAGAATTCAAGAGCCGAAGTATTAATAAAGTGACAGCAGGTTTATTTAGAGTTACACATTTCACTGGCAGAAACCAGACCATCTCAGCTAGGTAATTTCATAGGTTAATGGGAGGAATATGCTAACTATTTGGGGTAAGAGGAGAGATTTCCAGGAATTGGGCCACCACTCACTTTTGGCCTTTTATGGTCAGCCTAGGAACTGTCACGGCACTTGTCATGGCACTGGTGTCCTTTAGCTTGCCAATGCTAAATTACAATGAGTCTGTAATGAGGTTCAAGATCAATAGGAAGTCAGATCTTTCACCATCTTGGGCCTAATCAGTTTTTGTAGTATTCTATACCATTCTTTTTTTGCATTTCTTTTCCATGGAGATGGTCTTGATCCCTGTCTCTTGTACAATGTCACGAACCTCAGTCCATAGTTCATCAGGCACTCTATCTATCAGATCTAGGCCCTTAAATCTATTTCTCACTTCCACTGTATAATCATAAGGGATTTGATTTAGGTCATACATGAATGGTCTAGTGGTGTTCCCTACTTTCTTCAATTTCAGTCTGAATTTGGCAATAAGGAGCTCATGATCTGAGCCACAGTCAGCTCCTGGTCTTGTTTTTGCTGACTGTATAGAGCTTCTCCATCTTTGGCTGCAAAGAATACAATCAATCTGATTTCGGTGTTGACCATCTGATGATGTCCACGTGTAGAGTCTTCTCTTGTGTTGTTGGAAGAGGGTGTTTGCTATGACCAGTACGTTCTCTTGGCAAAACTCTATTAGCCTCTGCCCTGCTTCATTCCATATTCCAAGGCCAACTTTGCCTGTTACTCCAGGTGTTTCTTGACTTCCTACTTTTGCATTCCAGTCCCCTATAATGAAAAGGACATCTTTTTTGGATGTTAGTTCCAAAAGGTCTTGTACTTCTTCATAGAACTGTTCAACTTCAGCTTCTTCAGCGTAACGTTACTGGTTGGGGCATAGACTTGGATTACTGTGATATTGAATGGTTTGCCTTGGAAACGAACAGAGATCATTCTGTCATTTTTGAGATTGCATCCAAGTACTGCATTTCAGACTCTTTTGTTGACCATGATGGCTACTCCATTTCTTCTGAGGGATTCCTGCCTGCAGTAGTAGATATAATGGTCATCTGAGTTAAATTCACCCATTCCAGTTCACTTTAGTTCGCTGATTCCTAGAATGTCGATGTTAACTCTTGCCATCTCCTGTTTGATCACTTCCAATTTGCCTTGATTCATGGACCTGACATTCCAGGTTCCTATGCAATATTGCT
>NW_011494787.1:4240517-4240910 GCF_000754665.1 Bison bison bison
AGGAAGCAACAGTTAGAACTGGACATGGAACAACAGACTGGTTCCAAATAGGAAAAGGAGTACATCAAGGCTCCTTGTATATTGTCACCCTGCTTATTTAACTTCTATGCAGAGTACATCATGAGAAATGCTGGGCTGGAAGAGGCACAAGCTGGAATCAAGATTGTCGGGAGAAATGTCAATAACCTCAAATATGCAGATGACACAACCCTTATGGCAGAAAGTGAAGAGGAACTAAAAAGCCTCTTGATGAAGGTGAAAGAAGAGAGTGAAAAAGTTGGCTTAAAACTCAACATTCAGAAAAAGAAGATCATGGCATCTGGTCCCATCACTTCATGGGAAATAGATGGGGAAACAGTGGAAACAGTGTCAGACTTTATTTTTCGGGGCTCC
>NW_011494787.1:4241409-4242831 GCF_000754665.1 Bison bison bison
GATGGCATCACCGAATTGATGGACGTGAGTCTGGGTGAACTCCGGGAGTTGGTGATGGACAGGGAGGCCTGGCGTGCTGTGATTCATGGGGTCGCAAAGAGTTGGACACGACTGAGTGACTGAACTGAACTGAACAAATGCCATTTTTTTGCCACAGTTCTGCCCTGCTCCCTTCCTTCCTGTCTCACCACAATTATTTGTAATCTACATATTTTAAAACCATTATTTAGTTTTATATTATTTATTTATATGTAACTGGATATGACTGCTTGGGAGGTCACATCTCTTAAAATTCAAATTAATTTCTTGAACCTCCAATTTTTTAAAATAATAGGAATATTTCAGTTATTTTCTGGGGTCTCTCCTACCTCTCAACTGACCAAGAATTCCAGAAGCAAAATTTTACAAACTCAAATGTCCATTATAATACTTTCTTAAATAAATGGCATCATAGCTATCTAAGACTAAATTTATCCTAAAAATACTTAACTCATACTGAGAAAATAGTTGAAGGTATTTGAAGTATTTAATAATGCCTATTGGAGCAATAACTATGTGGTAATCATTTAAAGCATATTAATACTGAAAATAAAATAGCAATGAATAATTTCCCTTAACTGTCCAAATTCTATAATGCCCAAGTAACTCTTATAAAAAGGAACAACTCGAGCTCAAAAAACAGACATATGTTCTTACCTTAGTAGCCCCAGGATGGCTATAATCTATAATCATTATGTGGTAGGAAACTATCATAAGTTTTAGTTTTAAAGTTACTTAATTCACACAATCTGTTCCAGTTCTAAATGTAGTTCAAAATAAATGTGTTTCCTGAATATAGCTCCAAATGAATTACAGTACAACTAACTTCTGGATAAAATATTTTAATAAAAGGCAAATCCTGTAGACATCTGAATGCAATGTCATCCAAAAGGCCAAAATAGCATTTCTAGGCATTTAAATAACATGTGCATATAAGTGCGTTTTAGTACAACTAAAAACTGTTTTAATAAATCAGAGTTAAACTGATTTGTTTTACCTGCATAAATTATCCATAAGTTTAACAGTGATTATTAAGCAAAAATTTGAGGCATTGAGAGTCTGTTGTTAAGGAGCTTTTTTATAGTGAAGTGATTGCCTTGTCACTTACATTACAATGATACTGTCAGGATCAAAGGTCAATTGTGGGAGGTCTTTGTTTGAAGCAAAAAATAATAGGGACTTCACTGACTATTCAGTGGTTAGAATCTTGCCTTCCTATGTAGGCAGTAAGGGTTCAATCTCTGGTTAGGGAGCTAAGATCCCATATGCTTTCTGCTGCTGCTGCTGCTAAGTCGCTTCAGTCGTGTCCGACTCTGTGCGACCCCATAGACGGCAGCCCACCAGGCTCCCCCGTCCCTGGGATTCTCCAGGCAAGAACACTGG
>NW_011494787.1:4242931-4248312 GCF_000754665.1 Bison bison bison
GTGGGTTGCCATTTCCTTCTCCAATGCATGAAAGTGAAAAGTGAAAGGGAAGTCACTCAGTCATGTCCGACTCCTAGCGACCCCATGGACTTCAGCCTACCAGGCCCCTCCTTCCATGGGATTCTCCAGGCAAGAGTACTGGAGTGGGTTGCCATTGCCTTCTCCTGCTTCCTGCTAAAAAAAACCCAAAAAACATAAAACAGAAGCATTATTGTAACAAATCCAATAAAGACTTTAATAATAATAATAAAAATCATAGTGTGCTATTATGTAGCACAGTATGTGTACAGAGCTCTGCCCTAGCTCCGAATCTGTCAGAATATAGTTGACAGAATCTGAACAGGCAACAGAATGACTGGAGAATTTTTTAAATAGTGTTGTTACTGTATTTCTTAAATATACCCCAAAATGCACCTGGATAAGTTTGGGCCCATTTTTTCTCAGCTCTGACCTGCCAATAATTGTTTTTTTTTTTTTTTTTAATTAATTAACTAGTTAATTTTTTTCATTGAAGTATAGTCGATTTACAATGTTGTGTTAGTTTCAATTTTTAGATTCTTTTCCATTATACATTATTACAAGATATTGAGTATAGTTCCCCGTGCTGTACAGTAGGTCCTTGTTGGCCATTGTAATTAAAGTCACATCCACACCTATCCCTCTTCTGAGGGAACTGCTCCACGGAAAGCCCAGATGATCTGCTGCCCAGGTGATATCTGATTTGAGTTAGAGATGGGTTCTTGACTTTGGGAACCAACCCATAGATTGACTCTCCATTTCTGACTGTCACAAAAAGATACATTGAGATAACTGTATTTCCTCTTGGAGATTTAAAGAATTTGCTAGCGGGCCCAGTGCAAAACCATGGGAGGATGGTTGGTGGGAGGAGAGGGTGCAGAAACTCTGAGGAAGTCTTCTAATGGTGGTGGCTTAGTTACTAAGTCTGTCCAACTCTTGGGACCCCATGGACCATAGCATGTCAGGCTCCCCTGTCTATGGGATTCTCCAGGCAAGAATACTGGAGTAAGTAGCCATTTCCTTCTCCCAGGGATCTTCCCATCCAGGAATCGAACCCAGATCTCCTGCATTACAGGCAGATTACTTACTGATTCAGCTAAGAGGGAAGCCCAGTCTTCTAACGCTGCTGCTGCTAAGTCACTTCAGTCGTGTCCGACTCTGTGCAACCTCATAGACGGCAGCCCACCGGGCTCCCCCGTCCCTGAGATTCTCCAGGCAAGAACACTGGAGTGGGTTGCCATTTCCTTCTCCAATGCATGAAAGTGAAAAGTAGAGTGAAGTCGCTCAGTTGTGTCCGACTCTTAGCGACCCCATGGACTGCAGCCCACCAGGCTCCTCCGTCCATGGGATTTTCCAGGCAAGAGTACTGGAGTGGGGTGCCATTGCCTTCTCCTGTCTTATAGTGGAACTGAAAAAAGTGGTGTTACTTGACAGGATCTTTGGATGAATATTTTAGATTTTAGTTGCTGGAAACTGAACAGCCATTTAGCTCCAGGGTCCCTAAGGCCAGGTCCCATTGTAATTCCAATCATTGCCTTTTCTTTTTCAGTGTGAGCCCTCACAGCAAACTCCCTTTCCTTGAGCTAGCTAATGCCAGTTAATTTGTATTCCTTATAGCCACAAATGCTAAACTAAAGCAAAGCTTGGGATTTAAGATTATGGCCTAATTGTTTCTCAGTTTTTATTAGATGGCACAAATTCGGAACAAAGAAATACTTGGTACAGAATGCTTTTAATTGCTGTTTGTGAAGCATGATCCCAAAATCATTCTTAAGCACAAGATGGTTGCTGTAAACTTTGCAAAATCATGCTTAATTATAAATTGAGTAATTTTTTTTCAAAAATAATAAGTTAAAGAAATATTATTTCAAAAAGCTCAGAATAGAATGTAGCACAATCCATTTAAAGATGGACTTGGGAGCTAAAACATTTTAGTGATTCATTTGAACCTGAGACAAATTATAGTGGGCACTGGCTGTCGTTTGAAATCATTTTTTAAAACCTTTTCATGGCTCACTATTTTATAAATACCCAAAAGTTTAGAAAATATGGACCATATTTGCTGCCTTTCCTGCCCATAATCCAGGATCACCTCTGTTTTACCCTTTTCCTCAATTTTCTTACCTCTCAACTGGCCAGTACATTTTCCTTGCTGGACTCAAATTTTGGATCAACCATGCACTAGCTCTCTTAGCTTCTACCTCTGAGTTATTATGTTGGAGAGGTTCCCAACTGTGCCACAAAGAATCTGTAGTCATCAGGAGCTTTGAATGTCACATGATAAAGTGACAAATCTCATTGAGTAGGAGAACTCATGCTTTTGTCCTCCAAAATAGAGATTCCAAAGTTCTATCACTTTCTATAAAAGAATATAAAGAAGATTAAGAGAAATGATGAGTTTAATTACTAAGAATGGGCTTATGATAAATCTTACCTAAAATTTTATAATGGAATAAATAAGATATAAATGTTTCAGCAATCACTCTATAGTACTCAACGTGCTTCCTGAAATCTTCACCACAGTGAAGATAATAAATACAACCATCACCCCCAAAAGTTTCCTGTCGTCCTTTGTATTACTTTTGTTTGTAATACATGTTTATATACTGATAATTCACTGTAATTCACTCAACCTGTGATTAATGGTTGAGTTTAACAATCAGCTCACAAAATTCCTGAAAATTTAAAACTCAGCTCTTGATAGCTCCTCTGAATTGGTTAGAGCACACCACTGATTTCCTTATGTCTTGTGCTCCTTTTTCCAGTTTAAGTAACCTCATTTCCTTCAGCATTTCCTCATGTTGCCTATTTTTTTAAAACTTTTCATCAGTTTTAAGCCTCTCAATTTAGTGATTGCTCTCAGAAGTGGACTCAGAGGGTCCTACACATAGGTTACAGGCTTTAAAAAATGAAACCAAGCTGTTTAAATGTTGTAGGAAAAGAAAGCCTGGGGCAACTTACTAGGGCTAAGAAATTAGAAAGACTCTGTGAAAGGGAGCTCAACCTGGGAGGAAACCCTTTCTGAGTGACCAGTGTGGAGGTCAGTCTGGGGAAACTGATAGGAGAAAGCAGAGCAAGTTACTCAGATGCTGGAGTGGGCCATATATTTGTACACAGTGCTTTCTGCAGGTACTGCTTAGCAGTACCACTCACTGAATTCAACCCATCCATCACTGCAGGTACCAGCCCCTGGGTATACAGACCCCCTGGGTCTGTATCTACCCAGGAATAATATCTGTGGGTGTCATAGAGGTAATTTTAACAGATATTATTCTCTGTTACTTTAAGAGAAACCTTAGGGGGAAAAATCTGAACTTCCCCCAAATGTCTTATTCTGGGTTAATAACGTTCTTTTCTCCTGGCTGTAATGAAATTTAGTTGCCATCCATGTGTTTTCATATTTTTGGGTACAAGGAGGATGGCCTGATTTTAAAGACTGCCCTTCATTCTTCTTCAAGCATCAGTATCTGCATCATTCACTCTGACACCATAAATTTAAAACACTCCTAAACTGTATCTGAGACTATTACAAAGTTCTTTATTTCACAATGAAAAATAAAGTCTTAATATTTTTACTACTGTTAACAGTGTTTAAGTTAGTCTAGCCAAGTGCATGCTTAGAGATGCTTGCAATGTCCTAAATGCAAATGTTTCTTTTGGTGAATGGTTGTTTATACAGAATCTTCTGGTTAGAGCTGAAAATGGCTTTTGATTGTGTAGGGATGAAATTACAGCATTGAAAACGTATTAAAATGTTAAATAACTTTTAGATCAGTTTGAATGTGAAAGGATAGACAAGAAGGTAGTTAAATTGCAAAGTCTATGTTACAAAACTAACTCTACTCATGTTGATTCAGTTCCCAGTTTAAGAAAATTTTCCTTTCAACAGGGTTTTTCCTGTCTTTCAGACTACTGGAAAAAATGATTGGCGTATTTCATATGAATGTAGCTTTGGTCTAGTATCAATAATCTGGGTAACAGTGTTAGAGGAAAGTGAGCCCTGGGGGTTGTCATCTCATAGGCAAGAAACTTACGGAAAACACAGATACATTTATTCTGCCGTTGAACTATTTTCCTCAGCCTGTTACCATGGCTTCTAAGTACATCAACAGGCAGGCCCCTTTACCTGCTACTCTGGCTTTTCCAAACTCTTGCTGACCTCAAAGTGCTCATTATTTAAAATATAAGGTATGGAAGAGCAACCAGGTATCACAGGGGAGCTTGTTAGAAATGCAGAACCTGTCCCCAGACCTGCTGAATCAGAATCTGCATGGTTACAAGATCCCCAGGTCATTCATGATCACAGTAAGTTTCAGAGGTGATTATCTGTAGGGAATTTTGATCCACAATGATGAATGTCTTCTCTCTAAATTTCCAATTTACCTTCAGTCTATTCTATATAATTTATGTTTCTCAGTAATTATTGGGCATATGTGAATCCCATTTCCCTCACAAATTTGTGACCTTCTAGACCAGGGAAAATCCTATAAAAGGCCACATGGTAAATATTTTAGGCTTTGGCAGGCCATATACTATCTTAGTTGTATGTTCTTTGGGGACTTGTTTACTCTTTGAAAACCATTCTAGGTAGAGAACCATACAAAAACAGGTCCCAGGCTAATTTGGTCGATGGGTAGTGATTTGCCCACCCCTGTCCTAGATGGCAGGGCCAGAATTATATGCTGGGCTTCCCTGGTGGCTCAGATGGTAAAGAATCTGCCTGCAGTGCAGGACATCTGGGTTCAATTCCAGGGTCAGGAAGATCTCCTGGAGAAGGAAATGGCAACTTGCTCCAGTATTCTTGCCTGGAAAATCCCATGGGCAGAGGAGCCTGGTGGGCCACAGTCCATGGGGTTGCAAACAGTTGGACATGATCGAGTGACTAACACTTCCACTTCCTGGCACAGTGCTAAAAGTTATGGAAGGTTACAATCAATATTATTCAGTGATTTGTTAAAGTCATTTCATATTCCTTTCTGCCTCATGTTCTAAAATATTTTGAGGTACTGTTTTAGGAGCAGTTATGAAAAGTTATCTAAATATTATTTAAAAATGTGTTTTCATACTTTAGAAATAAACTTTAATAAGAATAGGAGATTTCAAATAATCCTATATAAAGTTTTTCTTTTCTTATTGATGTCAAGATGTAGAAGTAAACCACGAGTCCTCACTCAGCAAAATAATATAACCCATAATTTTTCATTAAGACCATATTGGTAAAGAAATGTTGCATTTATTACAACCTAATATAAATAACCTAATATAAATAACCGGAGAAGGCAATGGCACCCCACTCCAGTATTCTTGCCTGGAAAATCCATGGACAGAGGAGCCTGGTAGGCTGCAGTCCATGGGGTCACTTA
>NW_011494787.1:4248412-4255608 GCF_000754665.1 Bison bison bison
TTTCATGCATTGGAGAAGGAAATGGCAACCCACTCCAGTGTTCTTGCCTGGAGAATCCCAGGGACGGGGAAGCCTGGTGGGCTGCCGTCTATGGGGTCTCACAGAGTCAGACACGACTGAAGCGACTTAGCAGCAGCAATATGAATAACAATTGATAGCAAAAAAGAATAAATATGCCAGAGTAGTTAGTTTAAATATTTTTTGGCAATAACTATTTTGTGACTTGACCATAGTATTATTCTTTAGTCTCTAAGTGTTAGATTGCAACTTCATATCGTTGCGAACCATCCCCTGTGTTTAAGGTATAATCCATAAGGATTAGTTCCTTGATTTCATTAATATTTAATAATTCAAACAGTATTAGCAAGAAAAGAATGAAAAAACCCTCCAGGAAAATCCACAGCATAACATATATTACATACACACACACACACACACACACACACACACACAAATACACACAAGTATGTTTACCTGGGTTACTGCTCCAGGCAATGTTGGGAAAGAAATGGGTTTTCTATTTAGGTTGATATTTTCTGGGTTTTTTTTTTGTTTGTTTGTTTGTTTTGACCCTTATAAGAAAAACCCGTACTAAGGTATTTTAAAACCAGAAAAATGTAGTTTTCCTGGTGGTAAAGGCCAAAAACTTTACTGTTATATAGTGTATACATTGTTTCTTTTATTTAAATCAAAAGAACTAGCCTGTGTTTGAAGATCTTAATTTAATTGACTATACAGAACATATTTAAAATTGTGAAAATATTTGTTATTAATTTGATAAATGATTTTTCTTAAGATACTCATCTACAGAGAAAGAGATTGTGTAATATTTAAGATTTAAAAGTGGATTATTGGGTTTCCAATAATTCCAAAAGGGGATTATTATGGGGTTTCCCTGCTGGCTCAGTGGTAAAGAATATCCCTGCCAATGCAGGAAACACAGGTTCAATGCCTGGTCTGAGAAAATGCCACATGCCTCGGAGCAACCAAGCCCATACACCACAACGATTGAGCTTGCGCTCTAGAACGCAGCAACCACAGCTACTGAAGCCCGCATGCTCTAGAGCCTATGCTCTGCAGCATGAGAAGCTGCTGCAATGAGAAACTTGCCCACCGTAACTAGAAAATAGGCCCTGTTCACCACAACCAGGGAAAGGCTGTGCAGCAGTGAACATTCAGCACAGCCAAAAGTAAATAAATGAACAAATAAGAAAAAAGTTAAGTGGACTATTTGTGTTCATATCTTTTTAAGCTTAGGGTTCACTTGATACATTCATAAAACAAAAGTCTTCAGGTTACACATGCTTTAACAATAGTTAACAGCTAATCTACAAATAACCAATGAAAATACCTTTATTTTTGCCTGGTTTTCCACAATATTTTTTTTATGTTTCTATGGAAAGTTTTCCAAATTTTACTTCATCTTTTGTCCTTGGTGGAGTCATCTTTAATAATCTAAGAACACTGTTGTAAACTGAACATGAAAGTGAAAGTGAAAGTAGCTCTGTTGTGTCCAAGTCTATGCAACCCCATGGACTGTATAGTCCATGGGCTTCTCCAGGCCAGAATGCTGAAATGGGTAGCATTTCCCTTCTCCAGGGGATCTTCCCAACCCGGGGATCGTGGATTGTTTTACCAGCTGAGCCACGAGGGAATTCCAAGCTGAGCATGGCTGACTTCATATCTCAGAAGCATTAGGTAATCTTGTTCCTTTTGAGGGGTTGCCCCTTTTCCAGGTATCCACTGAGTTTCCCAGGAGTGAAAATGTGTGTTTTTCAAGCATGACATGGAGAAAAGTTGCTTTGAAATACATATTTGACTGTCAGAACTAGGTTTCCATAGGAAGTCAACTGGGGTGAGGGGAAGTGCTCATTCAAGATGATGATGTAGTTTTAGGATGATATAGTTGTAGGTAGTGGGATTCAGTGAAGGTAATCTCAGAGGTCAAAGGGCACCACCACACATTCTAATTACTGAAATTGTATTTGGAAAATTTGACCCTTCCTCTTTACACACGCACATGAAAGTGTAGGGCCCTTGGAGAGGTGGCTGTGCAGACTCAACCTGGTAAGCTGGAAAAGAAAAAATTGAGGCATGTTTTGTGCTGCTGCCATCTTGGGTCCACTGGAATCAGGGCAGAGATGCAATTTCCCCTCTGTTCCTACTAGTACACAGAACATGTTCTTCTGTATATAGAAAAATGTATAATTTAACCCCCAAATTAGGACATCTCTGTTAGTGGAAATGGATGCTATTAACAATATCAGCTGAAAACAAGAATATACTAAGTGTATCTGGTTAATGGATTAATGAGGAATGTTGAAGAATGAATGAACAGCGTCCGCATTGTTATTAATGGGTCTCAAAAGTCCTGGATCTCCAGACTGAGGATTTGGTTGTTGTTATCTAGCCACTAATTTGTGTCTGACTCTTTGCAACCCCATGGAATGTAGCCCACAAGGCTCCTCTGCCCATGGGATTTCCCAGGCAAGAATACTGGAGTGGGTTGCCATTTCCTTTTCCAGGGATCTTCCTGACGCAGAGATTGAACCTGCATCTCCTGCATTGCAGGTGGATTCTTTACCTGGGAAGCCACCAGGGAAGCCCAAGGAGGTGATTTAGCAAAGCATTGGCTTTGGAGAAACACAGCTGGTTCACAGCCTAATTTATCACTTGTCTGAGTGATCCTGGGACAAATTCCTTAATTGGTCTGTCTCTCAGGTTTCTGGCTGTAAGTGGGAATAATAATACTTACCACCCAAGGTTGTTTTAAGGGTTACGAAGATGATGTATATATAGCATTTAGCATGATATTTAGGACAGAACAAGTACTCACTAAATAATTATTATTCTTTGCTATTGTCTCTACTTGCCCAGAATCCAGTCCTATGTGTAAGAATAACAGTACAGCCACAGTCAAAGTGGGAAGAAGTCTTTTTGGCTTCTTACTCCACACAACCATTGGGCTTGCAAGATAACCCTGCCTGAAGTTCAGCAACCCTTCAGTAAACTCCTGCCATGGATGCCCTTCATGAACACTGGCCTCTTCCAACTGTGCAGGCTGAAAATGAGGGCCAGGGCCTGAGCTTCTCAAATGAGCCTACTGCTTGAACAGATCTGGGCTTATGCCACCAATGATCCAAATTTCTAAGAGGCTTCCCTGATGCTCTGCAATATTTGTCTTCTTGGAAGAACACATTAGCAAGATGGAAGATATGCAGGCTACTAATGAATGTATATATTTCTCAGTCTTCTTTATGGATGTACAAATAATGTTGAAAAACACTTTTTGGGGAGATGCAGGGGAAATGGAGCCAGTGGTTTGCTCATGAAAATAACATTTCAGGAATTTTGAAAGCCATAATTAAAAAGTAATTTATGTAAACATCTATTAAATTATAGTAAAAACAAAGTTAATAAATAATCAGAACTCACCACTGGTAATTATTTAATCTATATTTTGAGTTTGTTTGTGCCTGCTGTGTCTATATAGTGGTAATTCAATGCCCTGATCTGCTACCATCATTATTACTCCTTTCTTTTCAACTCTACATCCAGTGATGTCACCTTAGCAACTTGAGATTAGCCATGATGGAAAAGCTCACCCCAAAGAAACTGATAAACACTGCAAATCAAGGCTTGATTTACTGTTTGTTGATCGTCTGGACCTTAGAAAGTAAAGGAGAAAATGTAGATTACACTTCAAAGAATGCCTTTACTGTGACCAACGAGGTGTGATTAGCACAAAAATTGAGGGAATATTCTCCCAGAATTAAAAAAAAATTTTTCTGATGGAGCAAATAAATCACTCAGATCATTGGGAAACTGTTGAAGTTCCTACTTAGATCTTTATTGTTCTACTTTCTCATTAATGTAAAGGAATATATCAACCAACATTCAGGTCAGACCTATCCTCTTGCTCCTCAACCAAAATCTTATGCTGGCTTGGATACAAGAGTTTAATAAAATTATGATATAAAATATCCTTCATATCATTAGAAATTTATAATAAATGTAGTGTGTGCCTTCTGGCCATATCTATCAGAAGGAGCTGGTTGTTAACCATTAACCTGAACACCACTTGCACAGAAAGTTTAGGGCTTGATCCCTCCTGCTCTGTTTGGCTAGGGAAAAAGCCAAATCAGAAGAGATTAAAGCCAGAGAGGTGAAGCTTGAAGATTGAAAGACAAGAGGGTAAATGGTGACTTAAACTGGAGATGCACACTTGAAAAAGGACAGAGAATAAGGCAGGATAGGAAACTCAACAGCCAGAGAGAGAATGAGATGGTTCCTGAATTCACTTAGTAAAGGAGGCCCATTTATGTGAGGCCCAGATTATTCATTGTTTTGGATACATTTCTAAAGGCACCAAGCCACACAACATAGGAGGAGCCTATGAGTTAAGAAGCCTTGCTGAGGTCCAAAGTGAAATTTGGTCGGGTAAACTTCCAACTCAAGGAAATTGGGGAGAAAAAAATAGCCATTTATTTCATGGAGCAGTTTTTTAAGTATGGTAATTATTGGAAACATCACAAATGTCTTACTCTGTTATATAATTTTATGTAATATGCCTTGGGGGCCCATTGTTAACAATTACACCCTTTAGTCCTAATGTGCTATCTATTCTTATGCTTATTTTTCACACTCATGACATATAATGCTCTATATGTTTTTTTTCTGATTTTATATAATCTCAAATCTATGTGAAATTCAATTTTGTGTACCAAGTGAATATCTAACTTAATTTTTTTTCCTGGGAGATTAGTGAATTTTCTCAGCATACTCATCAGCAGAATATATTTTTAGTTGGAATTGCATTTGAATTTAAGAGAGCCGTCAAAGACAGTGGCTTAAATCTCCTAGAGGGGTTATTAAAACTTAGATTGTTGGGCATCTCCTTCAGAGTTTTTGATTCAGTAAATCTGGGGTAGTGTCTAAGAATTCAGATTTCTAACAAGTTCACAGGTGATACTGATGCTGCTGGTCTAGAGATCACACCCAGAATGACTGGTTTACATGAGTAATGGCTTGATGAATATCGATGAATAAGAAACTGAAAGTCTGTCTAGAGCTAAGCCACCTAGGCCTGAAAACTTGGTTGCATAATATCTTGGGAAACTAGCCTCTTTGTCTTTTGTGTGTACTTTGTGATTTCAGTGGCAACGTTTCTAGTGTTTTATCGTTAAGAAGCTGTTAGCTTTATCATATTAGATATCTTATTTTCCTTCTTCACTTGTAAGATGCTATCAGGCATAGGATCTTTATGTGATAATATGCTTTTCTTATTTGGTGCATCAATGTAGCTAGATTCATTGCATAATCATATGTCCTAACACTAATTTGTCATTGTATTTATGTTTGATTATCCTCTTGTTGTTATGTAGTCTCTGAATTGTTTCTGATTCTTCACGACTCCATGGACTGTAGCCTGCCAGGCTCTTCTGTCCATGGGATTTCCCAGGCAAGAATACTGGAGTGGGTTGCCATTTCTTTCTCCACTATTATTCTCTAATAGGCTATTAAATTTCATTGCATATATTTTATTTAGATTTGTCCATCATTTCTCATTAACTAAATTGGTGTGTTGTTGACTTTAGTGTTATATTTAATGAGTTTTTGTATCAGGGTTATTCTAGCTGAAAGAACCTTATAGAGTTTACACTGTGTTCCTGGGAATCTGCTAAATTGAGACTTACATGAATTATCCCCTTTAAATTTCATAGACAATTTATGAAGTTTGTACCATAACTATTTTTATTTTATGTGTATATGTGCTGTATGTTCAGTCACGTTCAACTCTTCGAGACCCCATGGACTATAGCCTGCAAGACTCCTCTGTCCATGGGATTTTCCAGGCAAGAATACTTGCATGGGTTGCCATTTCCTTCTCCAGGGGATCTTCCTGACCCAGGGATCAAACCCACGTCTCTTGCATCTCCTACATTGGGAGGCAGATTCTTTACCACTGTGCCACCTGGGAAACCCCCATTCTCATTTTATTAGGACACTGCGTTTGAGAGCAATCACTGAAGATAATCTAACTAGGAAATTACAAGCCTCTTATTCCCCAAATTAATTCTTAATTTATTTCATACATGGGGAAATATTTCCATATTTTGTTATATTGTTGTAGAATAGTTTACATTGTGTGGGAATTATTAATTTCTTGAAAGATTAAAATAATTTATCCATAAAGTAAATCAAGATATACACTGTCTGAGTCTATAGTTTTGGGAGGAAGATATCTAAAATTTTCCTTAAAGCTAAGATTCCCAATTTCTTCCTTGTCATTAAGGATTGTTAATTTTATTTGTAGAATTGAGCATGATATACAGAGATGAAAATTATGTCCATATTTGACACAATCTTTTTTTATTAGATTTATTAAAGAATTATAATTGTGTTGAGTTTTTCTCAGAGAACCAGACCTTGCCTTTATTTATCTTCTTTTTTTGTTGTTTTCTAATTCACTATCTTAACTTAACCATCATTACTTTCTATTCTCTAGTTTCCTTAAAATATTACTGTACTTGTTTCTTTTCTAAAGAAGTGAAGTTGCTCAGTCATTTATGACTCTTTGTGATCCCATTGACTGTAGCCTCCCTGGCACCTCCCTCCATGGAATTTTCTTGGCAACAGTATGGAGTTGGTTGCCATTTCCTTTTCCAGGGGATCTTCCTGACCCAGGGATTGAATCCAGGTTTTCTGCATTACAGGCAAATACTTTACTGTCTGAGCCACCAGGGAAGCCAGCCACCAGGGAAGCCCCTTTTCTAAAGAATCTGCCTGCAAGGTAGGAGACCCAGATTAGATCCCTAGTCAGGAAGATCCCCTCAAAAAGAGAATGGCCATCAGCAGATGAATGGATAAGAAAGCTGTGGTTCATATACCCAATGGAGTATTACTCAGCCATTAAAAAGAATACATTTGAATCAGTTCTAATGAGGTGGATGAAACTGGAGCCTATTATACAGAGTGAAGTAAGCCAGAAAGAAAAACACCAATGCAGTATACTGACACATATATATGGAATTTAGAAAGATGGTAACGATAACCCTGTATGCAAAACAGCAAAAGAGACACAGATATATAGAACAGTCTTTTGGACTCTGTGGGAGAGGGAGAGGGTGGGATGATTTGGGAGAATGGCATTGAAACATGTATAATATCATATATGAAACGAATCGCCAGTCCAG
>NW_011494787.1:4255708-4255919 GCF_000754665.1 Bison bison bison
GTCCAGGTTCGATGCATGATACAGGATGCTTGGGGCTGGTGCACTGGGATGACCCAGAGGGATGGTACAGGGAGGGAGGTGGGAGGGGGGTTCAGGATAGGGAACACATGTATACCTGTGGTGGATTCATGTTGATGTATGGCAAAACCAATGAAATATTGTAAAGTAATTAGCCTCCAATTAAAATAAATCAATTAAAAAAAAAAAAAAA
>NW_011494787.1:4256019-4268869 GCF_000754665.1 Bison bison bison
AAAAGGGAATGGCAACCCACGCCAGTATTCTTGCCTGGAGAGAGGAGCCTGGCAGTCTACAGTCCATGAGCCAGACACAACTGAGTGACTAACACCAACTTACTTGAAGTAAATGATTAGTGCATTTTCTCTATTTATTTTCCTATTTAAAAAAATCAATTCAAACTTTTGATTCTTCCTATTTTTCAGTATAGTTTTTGATTGAGTGCCGTACCTTTTTATATGCTATTTCATTTTGTATTTGTTTTTATTTTTAGCCAAAGGTTATTGAAGAGAAATTATTTTAATTCTCAAAGGGTTAAAAATGTTTGTCTGATTTTTTGATATTAATTTTTAGTGGATTTGTGCTTTTTATGCTTTATTTCATTATGATTAAAGGACATGGCCAATAAAATATCCATTTTTTGAAGTTTCCTTGGATATTCTTTATTTCTAGAAAATGACGAAATTATATCTTTCAAAGACACTTTAAAGAAAGTATTATATGACATAGATCAAAATATATGTCATATAAAATGTATCCTTCTTAAATTAATTTCTCATCAATTAAACCTATCTGATGTTTTGTACAAGCTCCGGGAGTTAGTGATGGACAGGGAAGCCTGGAATGCTGCAGTCTATGGGGTCACAAAGAGTTGGACATGTCCTAACTACTGAACTGAACTGATGTTTTATAAATTTATAATGGTTTATAAAGGATTTCACTAAAGTAATTTATGTCCGTTTTTTCTATTTTTAACAATATGGATTTTTAATATTTTTATGAGCTGACCCGTAATTCCCAATTTTTATATCTCCTTTTACTCATATAAATTTATCCTCTTTATCACATATATGCTTTTCTTTTTTCCTTCTGAGTATTTTCTTGTCAATATTAATATTACTGCCTCTGCTTTTTTTTAACAGTAGTTGGAAATATTGTTGACCATATCAGTCTCTTAAAGCTTTTAAAACTTTTGGTTTATACATTTTTCTTACAAGCAACAGTTAGTTGGATTTTTATAAAACTAAATCTAAGTATTTTCTTTTTCTTAATAGAGAATTTTGTATCAATATCCATTAATTGTTACAATTAATCTTTTTGATCTACTTTTGAAATTTTTAGTATTTTTCTAAGTTTATGCTTCTTGTTCTTTTTGTTATTTACCTCTTACTGGATGAACTATGTATTTTTTCATTTATATTTTTTCTAGAGATTTGGAAGATATAATCCTGCTTTCAGTTCTATTTAGGGGTTATATATAGTTTAGTTACGGAGAAGGCAATGGCACCCCACTCCAGTACTCTTGCCTGGAAAATCCCATGGGCGGAGGAGCCTGGTGGGCTGCAGTCCATGGGGTTGCAAAGAGTCGGACACGACTGAGCGACTTGACTTTCACTTTTCACTTTCATGCATTGGAGAAGGAAATGGCAACCCACTCCAGTGTTCTTGCCTGGAGAATCCCAGGGATGGGGGAGCCTGGTGGGCTGCCGTCTATGGGGTCACACAGAGTCGGACACGACTGAAGTGACTTAGCAGCAGCAGCAGCAGCAGCATAGTTCAGTTAAAGCTACAGAAATCTATCAATCTGTAATTACTCATTCAGCACACTTTTTTTTTTTTTTCAGTGAGTTTTGTGACAGGCATTATTCCATACCATGAAATACCATAGCTGGCAAATAATAAATACATAAATAAAAATAGTTCAGAAAGTAAAACATATTTTCTAAGGAACCACACACAATGTTATAAGAATCTAGGTTTGACCAGAGAAATAGAACCAGTAGAAGATATATATTAAGACATTTCTTACAAGGACTTGGCTTACTTGATTGTGTGGTCTACTAAGGCAAGTCTGAAATTTGTAGGGCAGCCTTTCAGAAAGGACAGGCTGGTCTCTCAGGCATAGGCTGAAGCTGCTATCCACACACAGAAATTTCTTCTTCTTTGGGGAAACCTCAACTTTCCTTTTCAAGCCTTTCAGCTCCATGAATCAGGTCCAGCCAGATCATCTAGGATAATCTCCCTACTTTAAATCAACTAACTGATTATAAACTTGAATCACATCTACAAAACACATCCACAGAACCACTGACATTAAATAATTGGATATTGTAGTCAAGTCATTCCATCAAAAGGATCATTAAAAATGTTAAGGTACAATCATGGTGAATATTATGAAGAGATACATAGTATTAAAAGATTGAATAAGATGGGAAAAATTGACTTAAATATGGAGGCCAGGCAGACTTTGGTCCCTTCACCACCCATTTTGTGCCTAATCCAAGACTTTGTAAATATGTAACTGTTAAGGGCCCTGTTGACTTACAGGTTGCTTAAGACTTCATAGCTGTACAAATCGACTAGCCTTAAAGGGAAAGTTTACCTCATTTATATGGCCCTAAGTTATCTTTCATGTGAGCCAGACCAAAACAAATCTCTCTTTAGATGGTTCTGAGAGTGTTTTTTGCTTAAAATGTAAATAAAGGCAAACAAATACTCCATCATCAACATCAATAAATGTGTCCAGCCTTCAAAATAGCATATTAAGAATTTTCTGTGAAACCTAATGAACTTTTGTGTAATTAAGAAATATTATGCCTTCAGTTCTTGACAAACTCTCTTGAAAAAGTAGTAAATTTATCCCTAACATGGATAAAATGACTCTCATCTCAGAAGACAATCTTCATACAGGATGTATACAGCCCCTTGGTGCCAGTTCATCCAATAGAGCTCATAATGAGCCTCGGTACTGTGTGTACAACTTCCATCTTTACTGTAGAAGTAAAAATAAATGTGTGGTTAATCATTTCAGGCACTCCATCTGCATCTTAGGAACCCAAGTGGTCTATCCAATTGAAGATTTGTTCAGCAAATAAAATTTTTACCAGTTCAAAGCTGCTGGTAGCTGTTAGTTTTCAGAGGTGTTCATAAACTAGGAATTTTTCTTGAGTGACATCATTGTGGATGTTCTTGGTAAAAACCAGGAGATGGCTACTGAGTGATTTCAGGATCAAATTGCATCCTGAATATAAACAGAATAACTGTCAATTCATCCAGGTCCTCCTTGGATACAGGAACAGCAATTCTGAAGCATTTCACAAGTAATTCTGGAGTGGATAAGATTATTTGCCAATGGCACTTCCTCATCTTTTCCCCCTTTCTCCAAGACACAATCAGTCCCATCATTTTCAGGGCATATGGTGTGGCCTCCATAGCTGTAAGAATCATCTTTTCTTTTGATGGGATTTGAGTGAAGCAAATTTGGAAGATGCTTCTGACCAACAATATGTGTTAGAACTAATCTAAGTTTTGGTAAAGTTCTAGTCTTTGTATATTGGAACTCCTTTTTAGGCAAGGATCTATACTGATGTGTTGTTAAGATGGACTTTTTTTTTTTTTTTTTTGCTTCTATTAATGTCTTTTAATCCTCATGTTTCTCTAATGAGAATGTAATGTGTTTCCTTGGGTACTTTTTGCTTTGGTCTTGAAATCACCTTGAGGCCAGAATAAGCAACATTTTCTTTTTTTTATACAAAAGAATGTAACTCTAATTTTAAAAGTCACTGGCAAAGAAAGACTCTATTTCTGGGTCTTTTTCTCCTTTCTCCTCACTCTATTTTCACTAACAGTTAGGCTATTTATTTCAGTTGAATTGCCCACTTAACAAAACAACAACAAAAATTCCACCCAACTAAACAACAGTCTGAGGGAGTCATAGCTTAAATCAGTGTTACTACAGAAGCAAGCATGTTGAGGAGTGCCATCACCACTCTTTCTAAAAGAGTAGTATTTTTAACACACACAAAAAAGAAAAAGCTCTACAGGAGTTGTGTTCCACCAAAGCAAGAGAATAAACCAAAAAAGAGAAAACCTTAAGGTTCTGACAGACTTTTAATTCTGTTTAGATAGATAAACTAAATCAGGAGATGAGTAAAGGGAATCCCTAACATAATTAAAAAGTGATATTAGTGGTGCAGTTAATATTACTCTAGATTGAATGAATGAAAATTAGAATGAAAATTTTCAGAATGGAAATTTCCCAAAATAAAACATCGAAAGGGGGAGATTTCTTTCTGGTGAAAGTTTTCTGACTGTTGGCAGTGTGTGGACAATTAGCAATATGTATATAAAACTAAATAAGTGAAAATGAACAGATATCTGGGACGCCAGGTGGCCTGGGCAGGAATTTCCAATTATGGGAAAGTAATAAGGCTGGTAAATCCTATTTTCCTCAAAATAACTATGCTGCTTAGTTGCGTCTGACTTTGTGTGACCCTACGGACTGCAGCCTGCCATGCTCTGTCCATGGGATTCTTTAGGCAAGAGTACTAGAGTGGGTTGCCATGCCCCTCTCCAAGGAATCTTCCTGACCCAGGGGTCAAACCCAGGTCTTACTGCTGAGACACCAGGGAAGCCCTCAAAATAACTGTAAAACTCATCAATTTTTTTTCCAAAGAAATTTGAGGGTTCCGAAAATCAAAGGCAAACAACAAATTGAGAATTATTTATTACTAAAAAAATATTGTTGAATTTCAGGTAAGGGCAATGGAAATCTGTTCCATTCTTGCCTGGAACTATTACCATCCAGTCCTATAGTGCATTTGGGATGGTGTTTGTACCAGGTTGACTTCCCTGGTAGCTCAGATGGTAAAGCATCTGCCTAAAATGTGGGAGACCTGGGTTCAGTCCCTGGGTTGGGAAGATCCTCTGGAGAAGGAAATGTCAACCCACTCTAGTACTCTTGCCTGGAAAATCCCATGGATGGAGGAGCCTGGTAGGCTATAGTCCAAGGTGTCGCAGAGTCGGACATGACTGAGCGATTTCACTTTACTTCACTTTGTACCAGGTTGGGCAAGCCATCAAAGCAGAAGCTTTCCTGCTGAAAGGCTGACTTGACTTGGAGGGAAGGGCAAAACAACTCACACACAATAAAGTTATGCCAGTGATAGTAGTAGCCTGTATAGGAAGAAAATGGTCTAGGCTACAACCTTGTAATCCAAGCCTGAGGTTGTGATCCTGGTTGGAGTGAGTGGCAGACCTACAAACTAACCAGAAATTTAGCAGTGGATTCCAAAAAAATCAGACAGCTCTGGAAGAGCTAGCAAAGGTCCTCAGACATCACTGGCTGACCAGGACGGCATGCCTTTATACAGAGAATACTTGAAAGAGCATGACCAAGTGTAGAGGTAACATCAAAGATGCCAAAGGCTTGAAATCTGGATTTACTCCTAACCCACAAACAGATCACTGAGCAGGGTGTCAGCCAGGCTGACTCTAGGTGTTTGAATGAAATAACGGGCCAATCATGAGTTCACCACTAAGCCATACATACTGTATTGACTCCTGATCTAGTTTAACCAAGATAAAGAAAGATGACACAAATTAAAAGAATTGTAAGGATACACTGTCAACAACATTATGTCAAAAAAATTAGAAAACTTAGATGAAGCAGAAAATTTCCTAGAAAGACACAAACTACTAAAACAAACTAAAGGAGCTGTAGAAAATCTGAACAGAATGACAGGTAAAGAAATTGAGTTAGTAATTAAAAATCCTCAAAAAAAGTCCAGGCCTAGATACCTTCTCTAGTGAACTCTGTTAAATATTTAAATTCTAATTAAAAAAAACAACAAAAACATATGCAACAAGCAGCAAAAGTTTACTGTATAACCCAGGGAACTATAGTCAATATCTTGCACTAACCTATAATGGAAAATAATCTGAAAAATAATATATGTATATATATATATAGAATCACCTTGCTGTGCACCTGAAACATTGTAAGTCAACTATATTTCAATAAAATATGTGCTAAAAATAAATAAATAAATAAAAGCTCAAAAAAAGAAATAATATAAACACTTTACAAATTCTGCCAGAAAAATAGATATTCAGAAAATAGAGGAAAAGGGGATACTTTCCAATGCTATGAGGCTAGTATTATCCTGATACCAAAGCCATATAAAGATATCCTAAGAGAAAGAAAAAAAAAACTACAGATCAATATCTAATGTGAATATAGATGAAAAATTCTCAAACGCCCTCCCCTCAAAAACCTAACAAATGAAATCCAACAGCATATAAAAAAAGTATACCGTGACTAACAGATCTACTTATCACAGAAGTACAAGGTTGTTTTAACATCTGAAAATAAATCAATGTACCATACCATATTGGGCTTCCCCAGTGGCTCAGTGGTAAAGAATTTGCCTGCAATGCAGGAACTGCTGGTTTGATTCCTGGGTTGGGAAGATCTCCTGAAGGCGGGGATGGCAACCCACTCCTGTATTCTTGCTTCGAGATTCCCATGGACAGAGGAGCCTGCAGAGCTATAGTCCATAGTGCTGCAAAGAGTCAGATATGACTGAAGTGACTTAGCATGCATGCATGCATGCACCATACCATATTAATAAAAAAGGGGATTAAAAACTTCATGATCATCTCAAGAAAAACAGAAAAAAAGTTTTGAAAAATATTCAGCTCCCATGAAGCTCTCAAGTTGGCAATAGCAGGGAAGTTTCTCTATGTGAAAAAGGGCACATACAAAAATCCACAGCTAACATTATACTAAATTGCTTTGTCTTTAAGATTAAGAGTAAGGCAAAGACATCCACTCTCACCAGCTCTATTCACCATTGTACTGTAGACTCTAGACTGTACAATAAAAGACAAAGAGATTAAAAGCATATAAAAAAGCAAAAGGAAGAAGTAAAACTATGTTTTCTGAAGACAACATGATCCTGCATGTAGAAACTTCTAAGAAATATTAAAATAAAATATTAGGACTAATAGATGAGTTCAAGATCACAGTATTCAAGATAAATATGCCAAAATAATTATTTTTTTGTATTTTGTCAGTGAAGAATTAGAACATGAAAGTCCATTTCTGAGAGCATCAAGAAGAAAAAATATTTAGAGTAAATGTAACAGAAAGAAAGTTTTATTTACAGAAACCTCCAAGGGACTGCTGAGAAATGAAAATTGAAATAAATGGAGAGATTTTTTATGTTCTAGACTACAAGCCTCAATATTCACAAGATGGTAATTCTTAGATTCAAACAAATCTCTATCAAAATCCCAGGAGACTTTATTTTTTTGTACAAACTGACAAGATGCTTATAAAATTTTACGGAAACACAAAGTAACCAATGAAATTTTTAAAATGAAGAACAAATTTGGAGGACTTAGAATATCTGATTATAAAACTCATTATAAACCTATGGTAATCAAGACAGTGGAGTATTGGGTAAAGATAAAAAAATGAATCAACAAAATAGGAATAAACTCTTAAATTTATAATTAATTGATTTTCAACAAAGGTACTAAAGTTGTTTAATGGAGGAAAGGAGATTCTTTGCAATCATTTGTTGCAAACTAGATATTATTGACAACTAGATATTCACATATTTCAAAAAATAAACTTAGACCCTTACACATTGAAATGTAGGAACTGAACCTCTAAAACATCTTTAAGAAAACACAAGATGAAATCTTTGTAACTTTGAGTTAGGTAAAGATTTATTAGGTATGAAAAAATAAAATAAAATAAAATAAAATAAAATAAAAAATAAAAAAAGACCTGAGTACTGAAGCCAGCACTTTACTAAAGAGGAAACACAAGTATCATTTTCACAGATCAGGAGCAAAACAAGGATGCCCAGATGCCCACTATTTCCACCATCATTTACCACTGTCCCTTAGCTACTGCAGTATACAAAAGAAACAAGCTAGTGATATAAGACTCAGAAAACAAAACTACATCTATTTGCAGATACATGATAAGTGAAAGTGAAGTCGCTCAGTCCTGTCCGACTCTTTGCGACCCCATGGACTGTAGCCTATCAGGCTCCTCCGTCCATGGGATTCTCCAGGCAAGAGTACTGGAGTGGGTTGCCATTTCCTTCTCCAGGGGATCTTCCCAACCCTGGGATCGAACCCGGGTCTCCCGCATCCAGGCAGACGCTTTAACCTCTGAGCCACCTGGGAAGCCTGATGACATGATAGGATACCTGGAAAACCCTAGAAAACCAATGCTAAAACTAACTCGACCAAGGTTCAGAAAGGTAGCAGAATATCAATATAACACATCGAAATCAGCTTGGCATCAAAACGGTGGCCTCTAGGACAGCTCACATCAATGAGAACTCCCTAGTACCTCCGCCACCAGTGCCCTTGTCCTCACAGAGAGCCACAGCCACCCCCCACCCCCCAGGAGATCCTCCAAGACCAGTAGGGCATTTGCTTACTCACTGCTCACTACAGGGAGGCCTTTTCCAGATGTATTCCTTTTCAGAGGCTTTGTCTTCTGCATGGGAAATGGACTCCTCCAAGGCTACTATCTCGTTTACTGTGCTGAATACCCTGCTGAGTGGTACACAGACATACAGTTTAGCCCTGGTGTCTTCTTATCTATTTTGATAATGGGAATCAACATTCATAGTGACTATAATGCCCCCAGCTCAGGAAGCCTGGAGAAATCATCTACAAGATTCCACAAAGTGGCTTTTTCATGTACATTTCTGGAATCAATTTCCTTTCTGAGATCATTGAATGGATCAGCTATGCCCTGGCCACCTGGTCTCTTCTCAGCACTTACATTTGCATTTTTTCTCACTTTCTTTCCTTGGGCTATGAACCTTTCACCACCATAGGTTCTACCTCAAGATTTTGAGGACTATCCCAAGTTTCGGAAAGCCTCCATTCATCTTTTAAGGAAACCAAACAAAAAGGTAACACAGCTCCCATGACCCTGTGGAAAACCATAAAGCTGCTGAGCCTGTAACTTTTACAGTCCCACTGCGTTTATGTGAGAGCTGGCCTCTGGAGTTCTGGCAGCTAACCTAAGAATTCTGCAGGGGCCCCCTTCATGTTTCCTCCTACCCTCCCAGGGGGCCTCTGTCCTGATCTGTTGAAGCTTCACAAAGCCCTTTTTCACACAGAGACATCTGCTTCTTAGCCTTTCCTCCTGAAAAGTAAAAAGTTCCCTATGTATTTTTCCTTTGGATGACACCAGTACAGGTGCTTTTATACCTGCTCTGTATCAGTATAAGACAGCTCTGTAGTTGAGACAGTTTTGAGTTGAGGGCAGTGTTTAAAGAATTTATTATAGGTACACATTTGATTAAACAAATCAGCAGAGATTTAAATTCTGAAGCTGCACAGACCCAGAGCAAACCTCCTCCCAAATGAAAACCCACCCACACTTTTCTTTTCCATGGTTAATAGTGAAAGATGGGAAATAATTAAGTAGACTTTTAATAAAGGAGTCCTCTCTTCATACTGCTGAACAAATGCAACACGCATAGACCTCATTTAAAATTCTGCTTGGTCTTAGTGCCTCTGTCTTCCTGAAGATTCCACAATCCCTGACAGAAATACTGAAGGCTAATCCAGAAAGCTGATATGGGTTTTACCAAAGGCCAGGTTTTAATGATCACAAAGAAGAAATGACTCTGAAAAAAAGTGTTTTACAAAAGATTGCAAATTCTCATATTCTTAGAAACCATGGAAATATCCAAATAATGAGAGTGTCAAATAAGGCAAATTACTGAGTAAGAGCATATGCCATTTGCCGTGACGAGACATATACAATGACGGTGAAGCATCTCAGAAGCGCCCTGCAACTTTTCTCTTCTGGAGCTTCTGCATCAAGTCCTCAGGAACTGATCAACAAGGCACCCCTAGTGGTGCCTTGAACTGCAGCTCTCAAAAGTCCCAGCAGCAGAGGTTGAAAACTGCAACCAGAGGGATGCCTCTAGGCAGAAAATGTGCTTTGTTTGGCTCCAACAGTGTTTCACACATAATTTGGTTTTCTTTTTTATTTTTTTACATTCAAAGTTTCCAAAATTTAAAAATTAGGTTTTTATATTCTCTGGTTTCCTTTAAAAAGTTGGCGGATCTGGGCCTGCAGAGCCCACTAAGAACTGTGACTGATCAGCTGGTAGACATTAGAATTTGCAACCTCTGTAGAGGAGTCAACCTCACATGAAATGGAAAGATATCCCATGCTCTTGGATTGGAAGAATTAATATTGTTAAAATTGCCATAATACCTAAAGCAATCTATAGATTTAATGTGATCCCTATCAAACTACCTGTGACATTTTTCACAGAACTAGAACAAATAATCCTAAAATGTATACGAAACCGTAAAAGACCCAGAATTGCCAAAGCAATCCTGAGGAAAAAGAACACACCAGGAGGAACAAGGCTCCCAGACTTCACACAATATTACAAAGCTACAGTAATCAAAACAAAAATAAACAAATAGAATCTAATTAAACACAAAAGGTTTTGCACAGCAAGGAAGCCATAAACAAAAGAAAAGACTATCCAAAGAATGGGAGAAAATATTTGCAAATAAAGTGACTCTCCAAAATATACAAACAGCTCACTCAGATACATATCAAAGCAACAAACAACCCAATCAAAAAAAATCGGCAGAAGATCTAAATAGAGACTTCTCCAAAGAAGGTATATAGATGGAAAAAAGCAGATGAAAAGACGTTCAACACTGCTAATTATTAGAGAAATGCAAATCAACCTACAATGAGATATCACCTCAGGCCAGTGAGAATGACCATCATCAAGAAGTCTACAATAAATGCTAGAGAGGGTGTACAGCCACTACGGAGAATAGTATGGTGATTCCTTGAAAAACTAGAAACAGAGCTACCAGATGATCCAGCAATCTCAGTCTTGGGCAGATATCCAAAGAAAATCATACTTCAAAAAGATACATGCACCCCAATGTTTACTGCAGCACTATTTACAATAGCCAAGACATGGAAGCAATCCATAAGTGTCCATCAATAGATAAATGGATAAAGATGTGGTATATATATACAACAGAATACTACTCAGCCATAAATATGAACAAAATAATGCTATCTGCAGCAACACAGAAGGACCTAGAGATCCAGACTAAGTGAAGTAAGTCAGACAGAGAAAAACAAACATCATATGGTATCACTTATATGTGGAATCTAAAAAAAAAAAAAAGATACAAATGAACTTATTTACAAAACAGACTTACAGACTGGTACTAAGTGAGAAGATCTCAAATGTTTTCATCACAAAGAAGAAATGGTAATTATATGATGTGATGGAGGTATTAACCACCCATCACTTAAAGCTATGATGGTAGCCATTTTGCAGTATATAAGTATACCAAATCAACAAGCTGCACACCTTAAACTTATACAACATTATCTATCAATTATACCTCAATAAAGCTGGGGAGGGGAGAGATGGCCTTGGGGAAAAAGGAAGCACTGTAGATATTTATGCCATATATACTTACGTTCCTGCATTTGCATTTGACTGAGAGCTTAGAGAGTTATCCAACTCATTCTCACTTTCTTCTGACTGGCTGTTAACAGTTCCTTCTTGTTCATCATCATCTACTTCGTTAAGAGCCTTTTTACAATTAAATAACAACACAGACCGGTTACATACACCCTTATCTTTTATTTCTTTTTGTCCTAAGAGAAGAGAGGTCCTTCCTTCTAAGGCAAATCCCTCCACACGTGGTCTAGAAACCAAACCCTCTTACCTCCTCTGGTCCATCAACTGCCCCTTCTCTCTCCATTTTCAACCTCTCCTTACTAGCTTCAGTTCACCCACCTTTAAATGTAAGTCTCTCCCATTTTATCCTGACCCTGTACTGACCTTGACCTACCATTTATCTTCCCTTTTTGTGCCATAAACTTTTTGAAAGATCTGCCCCACTTCTCATTCACCATTTGTACCCTTCAACTTTGCTTCTGCCCTGCCACTCTGTGTAAACTGTTCTCTACATGGTAAACATCAACACACTTGTTCTCAAATCAAATGGATATTTCTGTCTTTGCCTTCCATTACTTCTCACTCATTAGATATCGATGGCAACTCATTTCTTTCCTTCAAAATCTTATTTATAAACTTCTCTTTTTCACTTCCGTGATACCATTATTTTCTTGGTTTTCCTTCTTCTTTTAGCCATTCCTTCCCAATCTCTTTCATTGGTTCTTTTTCTATCCTTCCCCTCTATTTAATGTCATTCTCCTCTCACTTGATGCATTTTTGATGTTTACATCTAATTCCAAGGTGCAATTACAAGCCAAATGTTGTTAATTTCCAAACCTCTATCTTCACCCAGATGTCTCTTGAGCCCTCAACATTCACGTCCAACTGCCTAAAAGATATCTAGAGGAGAACATCCTACACATAAATACCCATCATGTCTAAAATTTATCATTTTCCTAAGCCTCCCTTAGGAGAAGGGAATGGCAACCCACTCCAGTACTCTTGCCTGGAAAATCCCATGGACGGAGGAGCCTGGTAGGCTGCAGTCCATGGGGTTGCTAAGAGTCGGACACAACTGAGTGACTTCACTTTCACTTTTCACTTTCATGCATTGGAGAAGGAAATGGCGACCCACTCCAGTGTTCTTGCCTGGAGAATCTGGGGACGGGGAGCCTGGTGGGCGTCTATGGGGTCGCATAGAGTCGGATACAACTGAAGCAACTTAGCAGCAGCAGCAGCAAGCCTCCCTTATCATTCTTCCAGAAACCTTATTCCCGCCATATTATCAAGACCATGAACAGCATAACCATCTACTCAGATTCTCAAGCCAGCAGACTGGAAATTATCCTTCTTCTTTACCCACCACATCCAATCAGTCACCCAATCTTGTCAATTCTACCCCTTTTTAAGCTTTCAAATCTATCCCTCTCCCCCTTTACCTCCTTCCCTACTGCCACTGCTTTGGGACAATCGTCACCACTTCTCACCAAGATTCCAATCTGAGTCTTTCAACAAGACCCTCTCACCAGTCTTGCCCCTCCCTCCCCAATCCATTTTCCACACTACTGTCAATTGCACCGCA
>NW_011494787.1:4268969-4292312 GCF_000754665.1 Bison bison bison
TTAAAATCCTTTAGCGGGTCTACTCTTGCTCTCTGGTTCATTGGCCCTTCATGACCCAGCTCCTTCCTTTCTCTCTAACTCTGACTCTTGCTACTTCCCCACCCTCATCACATGATCATCTGAAAGCTAACTTTGTAATAACTGCCAAAACATACATACATATTCCTGGCTTTTGGCTAGGGATATAGGTAATAGGCTTTAGCTATTAAAAATATGTACAACGTTCTACTTAATTGCCTTTATAAGCAGCAAACAGCACACTTATATGATTCTGGACTTTGTAATTCCCTAGGATCATCCATCTAACTGATGATTCTCTTTTTTTTCATAGAAGATACAAATAACTTGGGAAATTGCATTAAACAGGTCCTGAGTCCTGTGTGTGCTTGCTTAGTCACTCAGTCATATCCAACTCTTCATGGGACTGTAGACCGACAGGCTCCTCTATCCATGAGACTTTCCAGGCAAGAATACTGCAGTGGGTTGCCATTTCCTCCTTCAGGGGATCTTTCTAATCCAGGATTGAACCCGTGACTCCTGCACTGGCAGGCAGATTCTTTACCACTGAGCCACCTGAGAAGCCCATGCATATATATGTGCTAAGTCATTCAGTCATGTCCAACTCTTTGTGACCCCATGGACTATCATATTATGGCACCAGACAGCCTAGATTTGAGTGCCGTCTCTCATGCTAACTAGCTGTGTAAGCTTGGACAAGTCACTTAATTTTTCTGAGTATGTTTTTCGTCTGCTAAATGGGGATAATAATAGTAACTATTTCCAAGGTAATCATTCAGCACAGGTTAGCTACTATTCTCCAGTCCTATCTTGTTTAGTATAAGCATTACTCACCGAAAGGGCAACATGCTTGAGTAAGAATATTTCTAGCAACCACATCTCGGTATTTCGATATTAAAGCTTTTGAAATGTTTACCACAATACTGATCTACATCAACTTAATTTTAGCATGAGCGTTATGGCTGTGAGCAAAGCACATTACCTGAGGCTCTATAACAGATTCACTACAGATGGCCTGGGTGACAGGGTCCTGACTGACCACAGTGGGACTCTGAGAGGACTCCGGAGCCATTGTTACATTCGGAAATCCTGCAGAAGGGAAATTAGCCATGATGATTTTGTTTCATTTAAATTGACTTCACATGCACTCTACACTGCCATAAGTGAATCATCATATGAAAATCTTTAATAACAGCAACTCACGTTTATTATAACATGATACCTAAAGGAAGATTTTAAATTCTTTCAAATAGCCATGTGTGAGCTGTGGTTAATAAGATAAAGAAACTTTTGTTTGATGTGAATACTTTACCTGTGCGCCTGCGAGGAAAGTCAACAAACAGACCTTTCGCTGTAGCCATCAAATGATCAGATTTTTCCAATACATCCTGCAGCTGGTATTGATCAGAAAGAATCTAGACGTGTTAATGATAAACATTATTATTCAGGAAAAATATATATATACACATATATATGCAACAAATCACAAAGGAAAAGCCTGTTCAGGAGTATAAAAATAATCTAAAATCCTCGGTGGCAATATTGTTAAGTACCAGTAGATGGGGCTATTACAACAATTTGTTGTTGTTTAGTCACTAAGTGAAATCGCTCAGTCCTGTCCGACTTCGAACCCATGGACTGCAGCCCACCAGGCTCCTCTGTCTATGGGATTTCCCAGACAAGAATATTAGAGTGAGTTGCCATTTCCTATTCCAGAGGATCTTCCCCATCCAGGGATCGAACCCACGTCTCCTGCGTTGGCCGGCAGATTCTTTACCACTGAGCCACTACAATAATTGGAGAAGGAAATGAGTGGATTTTAAATGCTTGGCTTCAACCCAAAGAAATACATTATTAAAGTATGACCCAGTCCACACAGAAATGTAAAGGTAAATGTAAATATACACCAAAATAAAAGTTTTGCTTAACCTTACTCTTTGAGAACCACTCTTATACTTTCTTTTTATTTTCTATTTTTCAAATGATGGTTGCAACCCACTAACTCCATTTTATAATCCATAAACAAGTTGTGATCCACAGTTGAAAAACTCAGTAAACATATGAATCTTTGAGGCATAAACTCAGATGTGTGAATCTTTGGTGCTTCGACCACTAAAGTGATTTCATAATCCACTAATGGGTCATGACCCACAACTTAAAAAACACAGTGTAAGATGTGAGTTTGGGGGCAACAAACAAAAAAGCAATGCTTCTGCATTTGTAAACAAGCTGGTTTGCCTTTTTTTTTTTTTTTTTTTTGAGACACACCATTTTTATTTTTTTTTATTTTGTACTGGAGTATAACCGATTAACAATGTTGTTTCAGGTAGACAGCAAAGGGACTCAGTCATACATATACATGTATCCATTCTCCTCCAGTTTTTATCCTGGAAAAATGAGAACTCAAAAACACCATTACAGCAGGGTCTCTGATCATGTACTTTCAACTCAGGAACTTTCCTACTTACAAGCAAGGATGCAGAATAGAGTAAAAGAAGTGAACTCTACCCACCAGCACCAGATGGCATGCTTGGGTTGAAAGGAGTTTCAAAATTGGAAACTGACCAGTTCCCAACACTGATTCAAATGAAAACATCTGGGGAAAAAATGCTCTTACCAGAATTTCTCTGGACCATGAAAACAAGTATATAATGTGACCTTGGTTATTGTTTTCTGACATGAAGAAGAATAACAAGTCACATTCTTTTTCCCCTACTTCCCCTGCTAAAGTCAAGCAGGTTGGCTGGCTCAAGGCGGTAAGAATAAAGTCCTGAATCTGTCCTCCCACAAAGAGTAAGCTTTGGAATGGCATAAGGCAAAGAGCACATTTGGAGTCAGAAGATTGGCATCCTAGGCCCTATCAAGAGATACCAAGCAAAATCCAACCTCTTTAAACTTAAGTTTCCTGATATGTAAATGAAGTACAACCACTTCCCCAACACACACGGTGTCATAAGGTTGGGGACACACTGCAAATCTGTCTACAACTCTCGGGATATCAGAGAACATGGTTACAACTTAAATTTCCATCCCTGGTTAGCCATCTTGCAGTACATGCAATAAGAGTTTAAGAAAGAAAATGCATGGAGCATTATAATCTACCACTTACACTAGAAAAATTTTACAAGGTATATTTCTTAATGGCAGTTTAAAAAATTTACTGTTTTAACTTTTTTAAAAGGCACTGACCTCCTATCAAATTAAAGAAATATAAATTGTCAGAAGCAGATTGTTGAGGAGTAACTTTACCATATCAAGACCTGATATGCTCAACATTGCTAATTATTAGAGAAATGCAAATAAAACTACAAGGGACCACCTCACACCAGTCAGAATAGCTACCATCAAAAAGTCTACAAATAATAAATGCTGGAGAGGGTGTGGAAAAAAGGGAACCCTCCTCCACTGTTGGTGGGAATGTAAACTGGTGCAGCCACTATGGAGAGCAGTATGGAGGTTCCTTAAAACAGGGGTCCCCAGCCTCTGGGATCTAATGCCTGGTGATCTGAGGTGGGGTCGATGCAATAATAACAGAAATAAAGTGCACAATAAATATAATGTTCTTGAATAATCTCGAAACCATCCCCCCACCCCTGGTCTGTGGAAAAATGGTCTTCCATGAAACCAGTCCCTGGTGCCAAAAGGTTGGGGTCTAAAATCTTAAAAAACTAGAAACAGAGCTACCATATCATCCAGCAATCCCACTCCTGGGCATATATCCAGAGTAGATGAAAACTCTTAATTCCAAAAGATACATGCACCCCAATGTTCATATACATGCATAACAATCACTTTGCTGTACACGTGAAACCAACACAGCATTAGAAATCAACTATATTTCAATTTAAAAAGTTGTTTTAAGACCTGATGTTAATTATAGTGAGGTCCAGTAAATCCACGGTCCTGAAGCCTTCTCCCTGCTGGTCCCTGCACAGGCTCCTGGTGGCAGATGGCTTCAGTGACCAGAGGTCAGTGCAACGGTTTTCTCTTCCTCTTTCTGGATTTCTTTACCACTTCTCTATGATAAAACTCACCCTTATGATATGAAAATCAATCTCTGCAGGCCCATCTGTATATATTACTTTTCCAGATGGGTTTTCAGAGCACAAAGCCAAACTTATGAGTGGTATTAATAGAACGTATCTTGGATTTTCCAAAGATAAAAGTCCCTTAAAAAACAGTATGTGAAACTTCTCATGCTAACAGTTTTGTTCTCTGATAATAAAAACCAGACAGCACCGGGAAAATTTAAGGAGACTATAAGTTAGTTACTATATTGTTGGGATGATTAAAATCCTTATCAAAGCCTTGCTGTCTCTGATTTGGGTTTGGACCCTTGCTTGCTTGATTCCCACAGCATGGGTGTATCATACAGCAAATGAAATCTAAGATTACGCTGGTCAAAGAGCTTTTCTCTTAATTTAGGTTGATCTAGGAGCCCAGCTTCTTGGGAATGGGTGCTGGTAGCTCTAACACATCGTGATAACGCCCAGGTGGATATGCCCTAGGAGGCCTCTTCAGTTGATCCCCTGACATCCCTTATTAGACATAATACAGCAACATTGAAATAACAGATGTATGTATCCTTTGACTCAGCAATTCCACTTTCAAGAATTTATCCTACAAATCTATTTATGCATGCATGCAAGGCTAAGTCGCTTCAGTCGTGTCCAACTCTATGAGAGCCTATGGTCTCATAGTAGCCTACGAGGCTCCTCTGTCCATGGGATTCTCCAGGCAAGAATACTGGAGTGGGTTGCCAGGCCCTCCTCCAGGGGATCTTCCTGACCCAGGGATCAAACCCACATCTCTTATGTCTCCTGTACTGGCAGGTGAGTTCTTTCCCACTAGAGCCACCTGGGAAGCCCCAAATATATTTACACATGTACTCAAAAACATACTCAAGGATATTCACTACATTATTTCCATGACAAGGCAGGAAATAATCTGTGGGTGACAGACTTATCCATCAATATCCTTTCTTTCCATTTTCTCCTTAACAGGGAAACTCCCAAGTTAGCCAGGTACACAGCTAATTTCCCAACCACCCTCATAGGTGAGAATGGTCACTTGACGAAGTTTTGGAAAATGGAGAGAAGCCAGAGCTTCTGGGTGATCCATAAAAGGAGCAGCATGTACTATCTTACCCTCTTCCTGCTGCCTGGGAAACAGCTCCAGGAAGCAGGAGCAACCGCTCTGCAGTCAGACATGGATGCCCTGTAATAAAGGACTGGAGAGCTCGCTACCAACTACCATGTACCTCTGAGTTGTTCCATATGAGAGGAACAGATTTCTATTTTGTTTAAACCGCTATATCCTGGGGCCTTTTTTCCCCAGATGCTGTACCATACTCTAACACACATCCCAAATGTCCACCAATAAAGCACTAGATAGATACATTGTGGTATATCCATATACAACCTCACCAACAAAAAGAAAAGGTAGATTTCTAGATACTAACACAGCAAAACCTCCAAAATATGTTGTTAAATGGAAATGCCTAAATCCCACTAATAGCAGAGGTTCTCAGCCCTAGCAAAATATTAAAAATTACATAGCAAAAGTCTACAAAATACCTAAGAAGGGCCACATCCCAGATCCCGAGTGTAAGTGTTTCTGGATCCAGATACTGTTTTTTGAATGGGAATTTTTTTTTAATGGAAATTAGAATCAGGGTTGAGAAACATTACATGAGAATATGAGGAAGCAGCATTACAGAGAGAAGACAAAGAAACTTCACTCACCCTCTCTGACCACCCCTCCTCCACCCCTAATTCTACCACAACTACCAGGTATAAGAGATTCGGGACGTGAGCAGGGACCACTAGGGAGGGGAAACGAAAGCCCAGAGTCACCTCAAAGTGACTTTCGGGTGACTCAAAGTCACCCTTTTCCCTGGCCAGACCTGTGTTCTTAGCTCTTTCATGGAGAATTACCACATAATATTTAAAAGCATGTGACTTATCTAAGATCACCAAAAGATACATACCTCTAAAGAATCATTCTCTCTCAATCCATTGTTCTTTTTACAAGCTTGTGCAAACATTTATTTAGGAGATATAATTCTTCTCATGTTATAGAAAGTCAAGACGTTCATATTTCACTAGGAAGCCTAACAAATTCCTCAAAAGATAGAATGTGACTTGAAGCTACAGTAGGTCACCCAGACAGACAAGTGTCATAAGCTCCAACACTGAACAAGAAGAAAAAGGGCATTTCTTTTACAATGATTTCAGCCCAAATAAAAAGGTTTTTCTTCTGTAGTTTCTTCTTATTTTTCATATTGCTTATTCCTACACACTCTGATTACTTATTCAAACACCCTGCATCTGGCAAAAGATTAAACCAAATAAAAGCAACTGACAAGCACACATTTTTTTTTTTGCAAAATAATTTAACAGCATGGCTGTTGAACCGAGAAAAACAATTAAAGCAGCCTAAATATATATATAGCACTAATTATGTGCCAAGGACCATACTAATCACTTTATTAGTATTTTATCACTGAAATCTCATAATAATACAATCAGGCAAGTAGTGTTATTCCAGTTTAAAATAAGGAAATTCAGGCTGAGAAGTCAGTAATTTAAGGTCACACGGCTAGTGACCATGTGAGCTAGTAAGAAAATTTTGACTGTGACTATAAGTTCTTTGTTCCTGAAACATTCTTTCAAATATACAGCTAGTAAGCTATAGAGCAGGAATTTAAACTATAAAATTAGACTGTAATCCTCACTCTGCTCCTTTATCCAAAGACCACCTATACATCATTGTGTGCCTGTGTGCATGCTCAGTTATTAAATCATGCCCAACTCTTTGTGACCCCATGGACTATAACCTGCCAGGATCCTTTGTCCATGGGATTTTCCAGGCAAGAATACTGGAGTGGGTTGCCATTCCCTTCTCCAGGGAGACCACTGTATAAGGACATGATAATGATTAAAGTCTCTCCAACGTCAATAGATATGAGGGGAAAGAGAGACACCTACTTTCCTCTTCTTCGCTTTCTAATTCTATGGATAATGAGTTTATCATTACCTCCTTCATGATAGACAATCTCCTCTTCTCAAGATTAGAAATCTCCGGTTTCTGCTTCTTCCATCTCCTCTTCAAAGCTTTTTCTTGGAGCTCCCAGTGGACCAATGCTCGATTCTTTGATTTGTGTATTTCATGACGACGGATCTATATAGAAGAAAAATATATGAAAGAATGTTTCAGGAGCAAAGAACTTATATTCACAATAAAAATTTTCACCAACTCCTAAATTTTCAAAAATGATTTTTTAAAAAAGAAATATCTAAAACTAGTAGACCCAGAGAATCCCTGGTGGCCTGGTGGGTCGGATTCCAGGCTTTCACTGTTGTGGCCCAGGTTCAGTCCCTGGTCGGGAACTTAGATCCCTCAAGCCACAGGGTGTGGCCAAAAAATAAAATAATAAAACAAGCTAGTAGACAAAATAACATGTCCTCTGGGCTTTGCTTTAAAACGCTTCAGTGAAGAAGTAAAGGGTATGATAAATGAAACAACTATGGCAAAATTTTCAAAACTATTATATCTAGGTGAACAGTATATGGTAGTTCTTTTTATTTTTGTCTCTACTTTCACATGAGTTTGAAATTTTTCATAATACAGAATTTTAAGTCAGTTGGGCATCATTATTATCCTCAACAAACATTTAATGAGTACCTACCATGATTAAGATTCCTAGGCCCACAAAGACATATAAGATATGGCCTTTATGCATCAAAAACATTAATAATATGCCCAGAGAGATTGGACATAAACACCATGCATTAGATGGCATATACTCAATGTCTTATGTAGCTAGTAAGTACAACGCTTCAGAGGTGAAAGTAACTGTTGGGCAGCTTCAAAGAGTAAGACTTCAAACTTGCTACAAAACTCAAAGAGAGTACGGCACTAGCATAAGGATACACAGAGATCTATGGAATATAAATTTGAATCCAAAATAAACCCTCATATTTATAGACAACTGACTTTCAACAAGGGTGCCAAGACAATTCAGTGCGAAAAGAATAGTCTTTGTAATAAAAGGTGCTTAGACAACTGGATATCCATTTGCAAAAGAATGAAGCTGGACTCCTACCTCACACCTTACACAAAAATTAACTCAAAATGGATGAAACGTAAGAGCTAAAACTTTAAAACTCCTAAACAAAAGAACAGAAGTAAATATCTGTGAACCATGGCTAGACAACGATTTCTTAGATATGACCCTAAACATACAAGTGACTAAAAAAATAGATAAACTGGACTTCATAAAATTTACAACTTTTATGTTTCAAAGGATACCATCAAGAAAGTAAAAACACAACCAACAGAATGGAAGAAAACATTTGCAAATCATATATCTGATAAGAAATATCAAGAATATATAAAGAACTATTACTCAATAAAAACACAAATAATCCAATTTTACTTTTATTTTATATTTTATGTCCCTCTCTTCACTAAGCCCAGTCATAGTTGTCACATATTTCCTCTGGCAATTTTTAAATAGCTAAGGGATTTGAATAGGCATTTCTCCACAGAAGATACTACAAATGGTCAATAAGTATATATAAAGGATACTCAACATCATCAGTCATTAGGGAAATGCAAACTGAAACCACAATGAGATTCCACTGTATACCCTCTAGGTGAACTAAAACCACAAAGACGATAATGACAAATATCAGCAAGGGATGTGGAACAAATGGAACCTCCATACATGCTAATGAGAATGTAAACAGGACAGCCACTCTGGAAAATAGTTTGGCACTTCCTCAGAAAGTTGAATATAGAAATATTATATGACTCAGAATTCTACTTTCAGGTATACACTCAAGAGACTACAAGTACATGTTCACACAAAAACTAGTACATGCATATTCATAGCAGCATTATTTATAACAGTCAAAAAAAAAAAATGAAAACAACCCAAATGTCCAACAACTGATGATAAATAAAACCTGGTATGTCCATAAATGAAATAGTATTTTGCAATAAGAAGGAACACAGTACTGATACATGCTATAATATAGATGAAACTTGAAAATATCACGCTAAAAGAAAGAAGCCAGATACAAAGGGAAACATACTATACTGCATGCATATGAAATACCCAGAATAGGCAAATCCATAGACAAAACAGATTAATTGTTGCCAGGGATTGGAGGTGCATGGCTCAGAAAGTGACTATTAATGGGTGAAGGGTTACTTTGGGGAGGGAGTGATGAAAATACTACAACATTAGAAAGTGATGATGGTTGCATCACTCTGTGAATATGCTAAAAAGCAATGAATCATACACTTTAAAAGAGCAGATTTTATGTTATGTGAATTACATCTGAATAAAGCTGTTTAAAAAATAACAAATCTATAGTAGAAACTTTTTTAAAGTAAAACCTGAACTAAGATAAAGAAGCAAAGTAAGATTTGAACAGAAGGAGAAGAAAGTAGGGAAACCATACCAAATAAATAGAATAGCATGACCTGGGGCTCAAATGTGGAGATATACATGGCACATTCAAGGAATAAATTATTATGTATGTTTGCATGTGGAAGTAATGGTGAATAATGTTTGTGTATCTACAGATAGGAAAAGACGATAAATGTGGACAGGACAATATTGGACTTAGAGAGATATAAAGTGTAAACTGAACCTATCTAATGAAATTCTAATACATGCTAATTATTATTCATAAAATAAGGAAGCCAAGGACATACACTTTTTGATTTTATATAGACATAAGTAAGATCAAAAATAACTGAACAACTTGTAAGATGCTTTCTATTCTGTGGGTTAAAAACCAAGTATCAAGTAAGACACTGAACAAATGACTTAACTTTCCATAGTAAACTTACCAGATCTTCAGGAGTTGCCCGATGAACTGTCAGATCAGTCACAGTGTTCTGCAAAAAAAAAAAAAAAGATGAACTTTCCTTAAAAAGCGAAAGGTTTCTTACAAAATAGTACTACATGCTGAATTTTAATGGCTGAAAACAGATTCAAAGTCCTGAGACCAAAGAGTCTTTGAGAATTAAATTCTCAACTTAGAGCTTAACTTGGATTACTTTTAGTTGTCTTAAAGAAAATAACAGACTATTAAGTGTTTCATAGAAATTAAGCACTAAATTCAACAAGCAGGCATACATCATATTAAAACGAAAAATAAAACAGGGTAGAATGTAATTCAAAATGGGTTAGTTTAACTAAAGTTATAGTTTTCAAACTATATTCCATTGAACGAGGCAACACTAAAGATTCCTAAAAGATAAAGTGTGTTCAAGAGAGGTTCAATTTGTGTACATGCCAACACTTTCAGCATAGATCCTATCATAACAAGAGATGAATTTTGAGGGTACTGTGTAACTTCATAAGTTATGAAAGGACAGAGAGGCCTGGCATGCTGCAGTCCATGGGGTGGCAAAGAGTCAGACACAATTTAGCAAATGAACAACATAACTTCATAAAATATGAAAGCAGTCATTCAGGTAAAAAGGCAACAAAACAACATGGCAGGGCTTCCACACTGCACAATTCCAGGAGGCTCCATCAATATCCTAGGCCATGCAAACAGTGCCCCTTGGCATTGTGCAGTGCACGGCCTGCACAGCTCCAAGTAGCAGCCCCACAATCTGGCCCTTTCCAAAATGACTTCAGTCATTGTGTTTGGTAAGGCAGGAAACAAAGCAACATAGAGTTTTAATTCCAAGAGAAATATAGAGAACTGGGTCTAGTGAAAAACTTCTGATATACTCTAAGACCTTACTTTTGGGCCACAGGTAATATTTAGCTCAAGTCTTTTATATACTAAAGCCATTATCCTTTTATATTGATTTAGCAAAATACAAGGTACAATGATAAGATCATGAGAATTATTTTTAATAACTGTAATAAAAATTCAGGTATATAGTGAAAGCCTCTTGATGAAAGTGAAAGAGGAGAGTGAAAAAGTTGGCTTAAAGCTCATCATTCAGAAAATGAAGATCATGGCATCCAGTCCCATTACTTCATGGCAAATAAATGGGGAAACAGTGGACACAGTTTTTCTGGGCTCCAAAATCACTGCAGATGGTGACTGCAGCCATGAAATTAAAAAACGCTTACTCAAGCGCTTACTCCTTGGAAGGAAAGTTATGACCAACCTAGATAGCATATTCAAAAGCAGAGACATTACTTTGCCAACAAAGGTCCATCTAGTCAAGGCTATGGTTTTTCCCGTGGTCATGTATGGATGTGAGAGTTGACTGTGAAGAAAGCTGAGCACCGAAGAATTGCTGCTTTTGAACTATGGTGCTGGAGAAGACTCTTGAGAGTCCCTTGGACTGCAAGAAGTCCAACCAGTCCATCCTAAAGGAGATCAGTCCTGGGTGTTCATTGGAAGGACTGATGCTAAAGCTGAAACTCCAATACTTTGGCCACCTCATGTGAAGAGCTGACTCATTGGAAAAGACTCTGATGCTGGGAGGGATTGGGGGCAGGAGGAAAAGGGGACGACAGAAGATGAGATGGTTGAATGGCATCACCAACTCGATTGACATGAGTTTGAGTTAACTCCGGGAGTTGGTGATAGACAGGGAGGCCTGGCATGCTGCGATTCATGGGGTCGCAAAGAGTCGGACATGACTGAGCGACTGAACTGAACTGAACTGAACTGAGTGGTATGCTTAGAATTATTTTTATGGGAGAAAATATAATTTCATTAATACTACTATTGCTTAAAACTACAGTTGACTCTTGAACAGTGTAGGGTTTTTTTTATTTTTAATTGGAATATAATCGCTTTACAATGTTTTGTTGGTTTTTGCCATTTATCAAAATAAATCAGCCACAGGAATACATATGTCCCCTTCCTCTTGAACCTCCCACCTACCTCCCACCCACTCCTACCTCTCTAGGTTGTCACAGAGCACCAGGCTGAGCTCCTTTTGTCATACAGCAACTTCCCACTGGCGGTCTATTTTACATGTGGTAATGCGTATATTTCAATGCTCCTCTCTCAGTTTGTCCCACCCTCTCCTTCCCCCACTGTGTCCACAAGTCCATTCTCTGTCTGCATCTCTACTGCTGCCCTACAAGTGGGTTCATCAGTACCATTTTTCTAGATTTTATATATATGTGTTAATATACGGTATTTGTTTTTCTCTTTCTTACTTCACTCTATGTAACAGGCTCTAGGTTCATCCACCTCACTAGAAATGACTCAAACTCATTCCTTTTTTATGGCTGAATAATATTCCATTGTATATATGTGAACAATGTGAGTTTCAACTATACAGGTCCACTTATAAATGTGGATTTTTTTTTCAATAAATACATACTAAAGTGCTACAAGATCCGCATTTGGTTGCATCCATGGATGTAGAACCACAGATCTGGACAGCCAACTGTAACATTAGATGTGGATTTCCAACTGTGCGCAGGGTCAGTGCCCTTAACCCCATGTTGTTCAAGGATCAACAGTATTTTCTTCTGAAATTGCCTTTAAATCAAACTTACAAGCTATTTCAGAAAACGTCTCAATATTTTCATCACAACAGTTTTATTCAGTTCATCTCTCCTCTCTCATTTACCATTTACACCGAAAGACCCATAACTACTTTCAAGTTTAGTCTACCTTCAAAAAACAAAGTTTCTTTCAGCACTAGAGATAATACAAAGTAAATGAGGAAGGTTCTGAATGTAATTTCAAATGATGGCTTTTAATTATACTTTGAGCAACAGCAGCATATCAAATTGGAACTTCCCAAAGTAACCACTCTGAAGAGGACAGCTTTACATTATCTATGCTATTTTTTTCTTTTAAATCAGTTTCATTACCTTAGAGTCACATCCTTCTACTATTTTACAACCAGATGACAACAAAGCAATCTAAACAAAGAGAAATCCATCTCTCCCACTTTCTAAGGCTGTCAGTTTTCCCAGCAGATGTGGCTAGAGTGATTGGCTACAACCCAGAATATTCTAATTCCAAAAGAATCCCTAAGATGCATACTAGTCCCTGACCAGTCACTCTCCACAACAGAAAGTAAAGCACCTAAAGTCTCATGTCTAAATCAAAGAACCAGGCTCCAAAAGAGAAAATCCCCTTGATAAAACCACATGGTACTCAGGATAGGAGTCAGGAATCATGCCTCAGGTACCTGAGGCTTGTCTTGTATCTTATGAGAACCTTTGTACTGAAACTGACCAGTCTCTGGAAGTGAACAAAAAACAATTTGATAATAGAGCAAGGACTACCCACTTTTTTCAGTCAAAAATATCAATCCTATGATTATGGTATCACAGGTTGCTATGGGCAAATCTAAAATATGTTCCAAAAAATTTCACACTTCAGGCTAACTAGAGTTGCCTTAAAACAGTGATACAAGTTAGCTAAGAGTTGCCTTAAAGCAGTGATTTCTCAAAGTGGAGGCAGGGGGACTTTTTAAAAAACACACTCCCCACTCCTTTAAGATTTCAGTTCTTCAAAGGAGGTGGAAGTTATAGCCTCAACATATGTATTCTTTAAAAACTCCCCAAAGGCATTTGCTCTTCCCTCTAAGACCTAGGCTATCACGTGCCCAGAAACACAGTCCACTGTATTGCATGCTAACCCCATTCAGAGAACCATCCTGAGGGCCTAGGGTGATGTCATCATGTCTGTTCCTTCCATGTAATGTTATGTGTGTGAGTCATTCAGTCGAGTCTGACTCTTGTGACCCCATGGACTGCAGCCCACCAGACTCCTCTGTCCATGGAATTCTCCAGGCAAGAATACTGGAGTGGATTGCCATTTCCTTCTCCAGGGGATCTTCCCAACCCAGGGATAGAACCCACGTCTCCCGCACTGCAGGCAGACTCTTTACCAACTGAGCCACCAGGGAAAACCGCATATTATTCTTCCTAGACTTACATCCCATTCTTGCTTCACAGATGTCTTCTTCTTTACTTTCAGTGTTTTCCTTCCTCCTCCACGGGGACCATAACGGTTCACTCGGACAAAGGACATCTAGGAGTAATAATCATATCAATTTTTTTAAATACATGAAAAACTAATAATTAATCATCACCAAAGAGGGAAAATTATATCTAGGAAAATAAATTTTAAAATATCAGAAGACATATTTAAGCATAATGAAAGGAACAGGCTACCAAAAGACTTGGCTCATTCCCTTCACAGTTATTAGAATGGTGACACTGATAACTATGATAAAAGTCATATATGTTATGTTATCATATGATGACTATGATAACAAACTAAATATATGTGACTAATAAAGAACTCCAGGAATGTAGCTGTTACGATCTAAAGCAGAGATTTAGAACAACAGTCATAAGCTTTGTCACCCATTACACAAATTCTCAATGAATAAACGAAATGTCGGTTCCACGTGAACAATATGAATGTAGGAGAAAGAGAGCAAGAGACAGCTGGGGTTCGTTTTGAAGCATCTAACACTCAAAATCACTACTAGACACATGTGTATTTACCTTAAAATAAAGGTGGCTAAATTTTAGAGAATGAGTGAGTTATGATACCATCTCTAGTACATTTTTCACATAATACTAAATGGGTGTCATTATTGATACTAAGCTAGAATCTGAAAATTGCCAACAGTTGCTTGCCACTCTTAAAATAGCAATGCTAAGGGCACTAGACTAAACATTATACAAAATTAGAAAAAGACTCACACTGCCTGAACACTAGGATTGGAGAACACATACACGATTTTTAAAAAGCAACACATATACATGACTCCTATCCCAGAACTTCTTTACACACCTGAAAAATTACAAAACTTTTCAGCTGACCCCCTTACTCCAAATAATCCTAAAACACAGACTCGAATATTTTTCTTAAAGACCTCTTTTTTAAAAAATCATTTAGTCTACTGTGATAAAGATGACTAAATGCAAGTATTTCTCCAGAGTTGGCCCATACTGTTAGCAACCACATTCACTTTTTAAAAAAAAATGGGGTACAGTTGCTTTACAAAGCTGCACAAAGAAGTGCATTAGCTACATATATACATATATCCCGTCAATTCACTCTTTAAACACGATATCTATTTTCAGAGTGTACAATCCAGCAAAGGAGATGAATCACATACAAGTTAGAGAAAAATATCAAGTGTTATCACAGTGATAGTGATCATGGTGATGATGCTGACAGTGGTGGTGGCAACAATGATGGAATTAGCTGCTGACTCCTTTCTTAAGCTAGGGGGTATTCTAAAGTGTTTACATGTATCATAGCCTTTAATCCTAACACTAATCCCATTAAGTATTTTCTCATTTTACAGATGAGAAAACTAAGAGACAAAGAGTTAATTGACTATGAAGGTCACACAGTAAATGTCAGAGCCATAAATGTCATTTTAAAAGGTATGGAATGGAACAGAAGCAAGAGACCTAAACAAAACTATACTCTATGGTCAGTTTATATTCAACAAGAGTGCCAAGAATCAATTCAATGAGAAAAGAACAGTCTTTTTAATTAATACTACTGGGACAACTGGATATTTATATGAAAAAGAATGAAGTAAGACCGCCTACCTCACAACAAGCATAAAAACTAACTTAAAATGAATCACAGACTTAAGTGTAAGAGCAAAAAGTATAAAATTTCTAGAAAAATAACATAAGCATGAAAAGTGAAAGTGAAAGTAAAGTCACTCAGTCGTGTCTGACTCTTTTCGACCCCACAGACTGTAGCCTACCAGGCTCCTCTGCCCATGCGATTCTCCAGGCAAGAGTACTGGAGTGGGTTGCCATTTCCTTCTCCAGAGGATCTTCCCAACCCAGAGATCGAACCCGAGTCTCCCGCATTGTAGGTAGACACTTTACCATCTGAGCCACCAGGGAAGCCCTAACATAAGCATAAATCTTCATAAACCTTGGATGAAGCAATGGCTTCTCAGAAATGACACTAAAAACACAAGCAACCAAAGAAAAAATAAACTGGACTCCACCAAAACCAAAAACTTTTGTGCTCCAAAGGACACAATCAAGAAAGTGAAAAGACAACCAAAAGAATGGGAGAAAACATTTGCAAATCATACATCTAATGAGTAACTTGTGGACTGGGAAGATCCCCTGGAGAAGGGAATGGCAACCCACTCCAATATTCTTGCCCAGGAAATCCCACAGACAGAGGAGCCTGACTGGTTTCAGTTCCTGAGGTTGCAAAGAGTCGGACACAATTTTAGCGACTAATCCAGAATACATAAAGAACTCAAAACTCAACAACAAAAAAATCCAATTTTAAAATGGCTAAGGGATTTGACTAGATATTCTCCAAAGAACATACTACAGATGGCCAATAAACATGCCCAAAGATGTTTAAGATCACCAGTCATTAAATACAAATCAAAACCATGAGATACTTACTACCTCACACCCACCAAGATAGTTATAATCAAAAGATGTAAATAACAAGTTTTGACAAGAATATGCAGAAACTGCAATTCCCATATATCGCTAGTGGGAATGTAAAATGGTATAGCCACTGTGGATCATAGTTTGGCAATTCCTAAAAATGTTAAAAGACAGTTATCACATGACTCAGCAATTTAACTCCTAGCTACATACCCAAAAGAACTGAAAACTTATGTCCACACAAAAACTTGTACGTATATATAACAACATTATTCTTAATAGACAAAAAGTGGAAACATCCCAAATATCCACTAACTGAAGAAGGGATAAATAAAATATTGTGTATCCATACTATTTAATATCAATTAGCAATAATAAGGCATGAACTACTGATACATGCTACAACTTGGCTATGCAAGAGAAAGAAACCAATATATGACCAAAGGTCACATATTATATGATTCCATTTACATGAAATGTTCAGGATAAGCAAGTCCATAGAGACATATGATAGATTGGTGGTTGGGAGGGTCTGGTGGGAAAGGAAATAGAGTGACTGCTAACGGATATGGGGTTTCTTTTAGCAGGGATGAAAATGTCCTGGAATTAGTTGTGATGGTTTCAAAACTCCTATCAATGTACTAAAAAAACTTAAGCTGTAGATTTTAAAGGGCTAAATTTTATGGTATGTGACATATCTCAATAAAGCTGCTATAAAATATATGGAAAACATCTAATAGTTGTTCAAAAATGGTTTCTAATGTATTTTACTCTTTAGCCACGGAGATCTTCAATTTACTCAGCAAAAACAAAGAGGAATCACAAAACGTCAGTAATCTATATGATGAACTATGTACTCATTAAAATTATATTATGAAGAATGTAGGGAAATACATAGAAAGTTCAGTGTGAAAACTAGAATACAGAAACACATACAGTATATTCTCAATGATGTTAATATACATACATTATTAATAAAGCACTTACTTGACTGCAAGGAGATCAAACCAGTCAATCCTAAAGGAAATCAGTCCTGAATATTCATTAGGGCTGATGCTGAAGCTGAAACTCCAATACTTTGGCCACCTGATGCAAAGAACTGACTCATTGGAAAAGACCCTGATGCTGGGAAAGATTGAAGGCAGGAGAAGAAGGAGACAACAGAGGATGAGATGCTTGGATGATATCACCAACTCAATGGACAGGAGTTTGAGTAAGCTCCAGGAGTTGGTGATAGACAGGGAAGCTGAGTCAGACACAACTGAGTGACTAAACTGTGCTAAACAATTCACATTTAATCCCACAACCCAATGAGAGTAGTGCCCTAAGATACACTAGAGCTCAGTAGCTAAGAGTATAGTATAAAACCAGACTGTGTGGGTTCACATCCCAGCTTTGCCACTAGCTGTAAATGCATAGGAGAAGGCAATGGCACCCCACTCCAGTACTCTTGCACGGAAAATCCCATGGGCGAAGGAGCCTGGTAAGCTGCAGTCCACGGGGTCGCTAAGAGCCGGACGTGACTGAGCGACTTCACTTTCACTTTTCACTTTCATGCATTGGAGACGGCAATGGCAACCCACTCCAGTGTTCTTGCCTGGAGAATCCCATGGACGGGGGAGCCTGGTGGGCTGCCGTCTATGGGGTCGCAAAGAGTCGGACACGACTGAAGCGACTTAGCAGCAGCGGTAGCAGTAAATGCATAAGGTGCTTAGAACCCCTGCCTAGAACATACTGAGTTCTATTTAAGGATTAATGATGATGATGTCAGCAACAATGATTAACCCCCTTTCCCCAACGAGAAAAGCAGGGCTTTTGAGATATTACTCAAAGGCACACATAATAATGGACAGAACTGGGAGCTGACACTCAAAAGTGAAAGTGAAGTCGCTCAGTCGTGTCCGACTCTTTGGGACCCCATGGACGGTAACCTACCAAGCTCCGCGGTCCATGGGATTTTCCAGGCAAGAATACTGGAGTGGGCTGCCATTTCCTTCTCCAGGGGATCTTCCCAACCAGATCTAGTTATAATGATGTACCTTTTAGAAAACATTACTAAAATTGAGTTATCTCTGGTTGGCTCCATATTTTCTAAGCTTTCTACAATGAACCTATGTTACTCTTAAAATAATTTATTTCAAGTTATATTATTTAAAATACTATATTTATTCAGAGACTGAAATTCCACCAGAATCAATTCTGAAAAACCATCCCTGAATCTGAAGTATACAAAGGTTTATGAGCAATCAAAGGGTCCATATACTTGTTTCTTTAGATGGTGAGGCTGTCGATCTAATATCAAAAATTGAGTATTTTTTATCATAGCTATTGTACACTAATGGTGACTTCTGATGGTCACCATTGGATACAACATATCTAAATATAAGAGCTTTTCTTAGGCAAAGAGATATAGAAATTAATATAAGTAATAGATTAAATGCCTGAGTATTAGTTGTATAAAAGCGAACAGTTAAACAATTTTAGCATAAGAAAATGTTACATCCAAAGAAACCATATTCAGGTAACAAACAACAGTGGCAAATGAAGGTAGTATATGCTATGGTCTGGATGTGTTTCCCCAGGATTCATATGTTGAATCCTAGCCCCTAAAGGTGTAAAGAGGTGGGGCCTTTGGGAAGTAGGGCCTTTGGGAGGCAGAGCCCTCAAGACTGGGATTAGTGCTCTTAGAAAAGAGACTTCTATAAGTTACTCTTGTATTTCCATGTTTATCTTTGAAAATTTCAAATATGTTTTGTTATACACAGAATTACATATTTGGATCACCTTTGAGCATAGTCCCAAAGTCTAGAATATTCCTACTGCAAATAAACAAATAAATATCTTAATAAATGTCTATGCAACTAAAAAAAAGTTCTCCAAAGAAATCCTCAGTCCCTTACACCTTGTGAGGATACAGCAAGAAGGGGCTTGCTATGAATCACGAAGAGGACCCTCACCAGAATATGACCATTCTCACACCTTGATCTTGGACTTCCCAGACTCCAGAACTATGCAAAATAAATTCCTGTTATTTATAAGCTACTCAGTTGCCAACATTTTGTTAGAGCAGTCTGAATGGACTAAGACAGTATATACTATTGCCTTTTTTTTCCACTTCAATTTAGCCTAGCAAAGCAGGCTGTGATCATTCTAAGATGACTCCCAATGAGTTGTGTGCATGCTTGGTCGCTAGTCATATCCAACTCTTTGCAACCCCGTGGACTGTGGCCTGCCAGGCTCCTCTGTCCATGGAATTTTCCAGGCAAGAAAACTGAAGTGGGTTGCCGTTTCCTCCTCCTGACCCAGGGATTGAACCCGCGTCTCCTGTGTTCCTGAATTAGGGGGCAGATTCTTTACCACTGCACCACCTGGGAAGCCCCAACAAATTGTCCATTCTACAATCCCTTCCCCATGAGTTTGGGCAAGACCTGTGACTAGCTATTTCAGTCTGTTTTGCTTTTCCCCCTGTGACTTGTTTTATCCAACAAAATAAGGCAAATGTGGACATGTCATCCTGTGATTATATTATGTTATAAAAGTGTCTCTCCTAGGAAAATAGAACAGAAGAAATCTCTCCTGCTGGCCCTGAAGAAGCAAACTGCCATGCTGTGACACTCAATGAAAAAGGCATGTGTCAAGGAACTCCAAGAGCTGTGGGCAGCCTCCAGCAGAAAGTTGGTCAGAAGCTGAGAACTCACACAGCCCCAGAGAAATGAATCTGCCAACCTAAGGAAATGAGCCTAGAGCAGATTTTTCCCAAGTTGAGCCTCCAAATGTGAATGCAGACTCCAACAAATCACAGTACCCAGCTAAGCTATGGATACTGTGAGATAATATATGTATGCTGTTTTAAACCACTAAGCTTGTGATAATTTGCTATACAGCATAGAAAATGTACATAAACGTGTATGGATATAACAGTTGGACCATAAAGAAAGCTGAGCACTGAAGAATTGATGCTTTCAAACTGTGGTGCTGGAAAAGACTCTTGAGCAAAGAGATCAAACCAGTCAATCTGAAAGAAAATCAACCCTGAATATTCACTGGAAGGACTATGCTGAAGCTCCAATATTTTAGCCACCTGATGTGAAGAGCCGACTCACTGGAAAAGACCTTGATGCTGGGAAAGATTGAGGGCAGGAGGAGAAGGTGGGTAACAGAGGATGAGATGGTTGGAAGGCATCATCGATTCAATGGACATGAGTTTGAGCAAACTCTGGGAGATAGTGAAGGACAGGGAAGCCTAGCATGCTGCAGTCCATGGGGTCATAAAGAATCAGACATGACTGAGCAACTGAAAAACGAACAACAGAAAATGAAAGCACTGGCCAACTCTAAAATCCAGCCTGTGAATGGTTAAGTTCACCACAGTATAACAAAGCTGCTGTCCCACCTCTGACTTTCCCTTCACCAACCAACTTCATGAAGGAGAAGCCTGTTTCAGCACTTGGATTTACTAAGCTCCAGTTCACTTCAAACTTTTACAACACAGGAACTACTTATGTGCTGAAAAGTGTTCTCTTGAACATCACCAATAATTGACCAAGGATCAGACTTTGTGGTCTAAGAAAGGGATTCTGTGCCACTTACAGGTACCAGGTATCATAAGGGAGCTGTAGTTCACATGCTGAAATGTGAAACTACAGAGATAGACTAATGGTTTACAGGGCTAACAAGTCAAATAATAAAATTAACATAGAAATTAATTAAAATTAGCATAGAAAATCTGGGTTGCATTTCTTTGGAGAAAATCTAAAAACTAATAGCTTCCTAGTTGCTAAAATTATTGGTCCCTATTTCTCTAGCCTATTGGTTTCCTATTTCTCTGGCCCTTTCCATCTCTACAGACACCCACTCCTGGAACCTTGCCCCTCTTTTAGCTTCCATGACACACTTCCTCCTGCTTTCTCTCCTGTTCTTTTCTCTTTTTCTTCACGGGCTCTGTAGGACCTCCTCACATTCTATGTAATCAAGGATCTTCACTCAGTTCTATGCCAGTCTTCTCTTCCTTCCATCAGACACCCTCTCTCTATGTCCAAGAATTGTTTTTGAGAGTCTGTACATGCCAGGCTCTGGCTGGACACTGGAAACACAATAATAAATGAGTTTAATATGGTGTCAGTTGTCATACAGCATACTTTCTAGATCACCAAAGTGGAGTTCATATCTTCCCTCAGCGATCTCACCAACCTATCAGTGCACTGGGCACACAAATGCACTGTGAAAATGAGTGTCAAATCAGAGTTACACCTTTCCTCAAATCCCTAATGCTTGTTTCTAACCTGGCTTCTGCGCACATCTCCCAAATATCTCAAATACAGTATGGCCAATATACAGCTCCCTACCAATCTCTAGTTCTTGATATATAACTGGCTTGGTCAGTAAATGTTGCTGAATAATGCTGAACTACAGAATTACCATCCTACTAGTTACTCCAGTTTAAAACCTTAGCATCACCTTCTTGTCTCAAAGCCAATCATATACCAGAATCTATTCATTCTTTCCCTCCAGTATCTCTCTCATGTCCCCTCTTCTTCATCTCTACCATGAATGCATTTTACAGGTTCTCATTATTTCTAACGGATTTTCCTTTCACACATTCTCTCACCCACTTCATCATCCATCTATTATTCCAACAAGTATTTTGAAAGCACCTGCCAAGAGCCAGGCAACAGAGACAGAGGAACTAGAATAACTGTGGACCCTCACAGAACTTAGCGTGTCAGACCACAATTAAATGAGCAGTTGCAATAAAAGGCTAATGTTGGAAGGATATTCAGTATCAAAGAAATACCTAACTTACTGTAAATAGTGAGAAAAGGCCACCTCCTCCAACTACCCTAAAAATGTTTAAGCTGAGAGCAGAACTATGAATAAAAGTTAGAAATGGGGGAAAGAATGCTCCAGGTTGGGGGCGGGGGAGTGCATTTACAAAGGGTTCCAGAGGTTCTACTTGACTAACAAATATTTGAGAGGGTTAGAAAGAGGACAAAGAGAAAGGCAGAGGCCAGAACATGGCCCTGAGCACCACAGCAATTTGAACACTATCCTAAAGACATACAAGAAACACTGAAAGGTTTTAAGCAGGGTCAATTATGATGGGATTTAGCCAACCCACTCTGGCTAGTGGAAAACTGATCAAAGGGAAACAAGACCTCTTTTCGAACACTATCCCTCCAATCATTCCTACCCAGATATACAGATAGAGTTTAGCTCTCCACACTTCACTTCCTGCCTCAAAAGATTTTAACAGCTCTCCCCTGCAGAGAGGAATCCAACTCAGCTTGGCACTCAGGCCCTTTCCTCGCTCCGGGTGGCCTGGCTGACTTTTCCTTGCAGTCTTTTCTCCTCTCACATCTCCCACACATCCTAAAACAAAGCTCTCGTCTTCGCATACAGTCCCAGCCTCTCCTTATGCTCAGCTTGGAACACCTGTCCCACTTGCACTCCCTTTCCACGGGGTTAACTCTCACTCACTCTTCAGAACACATTCAGGGGGACCCTCCTGAGAAACCCTTTCGATTTAAACGATCCGCCGTGTCCCCAAGTACTCTGGGTAGTTGATCTTTCTCCTGCGTGATCGGAAATTCCTTGAAAAATACATTACGGCACATCAATTTCTAGCTCTATGCAGAAGTGACCGAAAGCGAAGCGCACGCGCACACTCAGGATGCTCCTACACGTAGCGCGCTAGACACGAACACACCCAGACAGTATCCTAACAGGCACACGCACTCGCAAAACACATGGAGTCGCAGGTGCATTTTGTAGTAAGGATCCTCAACCCAGACGCCTGAAACCCCAGGAAACAGGAAGACGCCACCACCACTCGCCCCGCCCTGTAGCCCGGGTTCCTAAGACTCCGTGGGGCCGCGGCTGCACGCCTCCGCCCCATCGTTGCAACCTGCCTTGTCGTTTCCCGATAGCTGCCTCCACCACCACTAAAAACTTTCAAGCTC
>NW_011494787.1:4292412-4292659 GCF_000754665.1 Bison bison bison
CCCCCCCCCCCACCACAAAAACCTTTCAAGCTCCAGAACCGTCAGGCCCGCCACAAGTTAACTCAGCTCGCGGCTTCCGGGATGTTGCCTAGGTTACCGGAGCCCCACCCCAATTCTCTTGCGTATATCCGGCAAGGCCAGTGCGCAGACGCCTCTCAGTTCGGCTCGTACTAGAGGATTGCTCGGAGAAGGCAATGGCACCCCACTCCAGTACACTTGCCTGGAAAAGACCATGGACGGAGGAGAC
>NW_011494787.1:4292759-4293290 GCF_000754665.1 Bison bison bison
CACTGCAGATGGTGACTGCAGCCATGAAATTAAAGACGCTTACTCCTTGAAGGAAGTTATGACCAACCTAGATAGCATATTGAAAAGCAGAGACATTATTTTGCCAACAAAGGTCTGTCTAGTCAAGGCTATGGTTTTTCCCGTGGTCATGTATGGATGTGAGAGTTGGACTGTGAAGAAAGCTGAGCACCGAAGAATTGATGCTTTTGAACTGTGGTGTTGGAGAAGACTCTTGAGAGTCCCTTGGACTGCAAGGAGACCCAACCAGTCCATCCTAAAGGAGATCAGCCCTGGGATTTCCTTGGAAGGAATGATGCTAAAGCTGAAACTCCAATACTTTGGCCACCTCATGTGAAGAGTTGACTCATTGGAAAAGACTCTGATGCTGGGAAAGATTTGGGGCAGAAGGAAAAGGGGACAACAGAGGATGAGATGGCTGGATGGCATCACCGACTCGATGGACGTGAGTTTGAGTGAACTCCGGGAGATGGTGATGGACAGGGGAGGCCTGGCGTGCTGCGATTCATGGGG
>NW_011494787.1:4293390-4295759 GCF_000754665.1 Bison bison bison
CAGCAGCAGCAGCAGGGGATTACTGAAAGTGAAGTCGCTCAGTCGTGTCCGACTCTTTGCGACCCCGTGGACTGTAGCCCACCTGGCTCCTCCGTCCATGGGATTCTCCAGGAAAGAATACTGGAGTGGGTTGGCATTTTCTCCAGGGGATCTTCCCAACCCAGGGATCGAACCCAGGTCTCTCGCATTGCAGGCAGACGCTTTAACCTCTGAGCCACCAGGGAGGCACAAGGATTTACTAGTAGTAGTAAAGTCGCTAAGTCGTGTCCGACTCTTGCGACCCCCATGGACTGTAGCCAGCCAGGCTCCTCTGTCCATGGGATTCTCCAGGCAATAATGCTGGAGTGGGTTGCCATTTCCTTCTCCAGGGTATTTTCCCGACCTAGGAATCGAACCCAGGTCTCCTGCATTGCAGGCAGATTCTTTACTGACTGAGCTATAAGGGAAGCCCAGGAGATTACTAGGGGATCTCAAAAAGTCGGACACGACTGAGCAACTGAACTTAACTGAGGGGATTAAAAGGATTTTCTGTGTCCTGCGTTGGCTGGTGTGCCCAGAGCAGAGTTCCTGGCAAAGCTTTGGAGGATGGGCGTGTAATAGCATTAGTCAGGTTCTTGTGAATTCTGGAAAAGAAAGATGTAGCTCTCCACACCAGGCTTCACAGATCATATTTACTTGCTTTCACTTGTGTTTATTCAAAAAGTTTTTTAATACCTACCAGTGTGCCAGAGACTATTAGGGCAGGGTCCCTATCCTCAGGAAGCTTACTGTATAATAGGAAACAGCTATCAACAATACAAAAATAAAATTAAAACTGTGACAAGCGCTAAACATTAGGCATACTAACTAGATACTAAATTTACAGGGTTATTTGAATTACTAGAAGGACTGAAAAGCAAGGATGAATAAGTTACCAAGGAAGGGTAAAGCATTCCTGCAGGGGGGAGCCACATATGCAAAGGTGTGTGGCAAGTGCAAGGGAGTGAAAGAAGTCCAGTATGTCTGGTGTTCAGAGAGTAGTGAGAGCTTGATGTAAGTCAGGCTGTCCTAATTGGGGGAAGCCAAGACAAGCAAAGGACATCTTTTTTGGGTGTTAGTTCTAAAAGGTCTTGTAGGTCTTCATAGAACCGTTCAACTTGAGTTTCTTCAGCGTTACTGATTGGGGCATAGACTTGGATTACTGTAATATTGAATGGTTTGCCTTGGAAACGAACAGAGATCATTCTGTCGTTTTTGAGATTGCGTCCAAGGACTGCATTTCGGACTCTTGTTGACCATGACGGCTACTCCATTTCTTCTGAGGGATTCCTGCCCGCAGTAGTAGATATAATGGTCAACTGAGTTTAATTCACCCATTCCAGTCCATTTTAGTTCGATGATTCCTAGAATGTCGACGTTCAGTCTTGCCATCTCCTGTTTGACCACTTCCTATTTGCCTTGATTCATGGACCTAACATTCCAGGTTCCTATGCAATATTGCTCTTTACAGTATTGGACCTTGCTTCTATCGCCAGTCACATCCACAACTGGGTATTGTTTTTGCTTTGGCTCCATCCCTTCATTCTTTCTGGAGTTATTTCTCCACAGATCTCCAGTGGCATATTGGGCACCTACTGACCTGGGGAGTTTCTCTTTCAGTATCCTATCATTTTGCCTTTTCAATTTTCCCTATCATTTTGCCTGCCTCTTGAGAAATCTATATGCAGGTCAGGAAGCAACAGTTAGAACTGGATGTGGAACAACAGACTGGTCGCAAATAGGAAAAGGAGTACATCAAGGCTGTATATTGTCACTCTGCTTATTTAACTTATATGCAGAGTACATCATGAGAAACGCTGGGCTGGAAGAAGCACAAGCTGGAATCAAGATTGCCAGGAGAAATATCAATAACCTCAGATATGCAGATGACACCACCCTTATGGCAGAAAGTGAAGAGGAACTAAAAAGCCTCTTGATGAGTGAAAGAGGAGAGTGAAAAAGTTGGCTTAAAGCTCAACATTCAGAAAACAAAGATCATGGCATCTGGTCCCATCACTTCATGGGAAATAGATGGGGAAACAGTGGAAACAGTGTCAGACTTTTTTGGGGGGGGGCTCCAAAATCACTGCAGATGGTGACTGCAGCCCTGAAATTAAAAGACGCTTACTCCTTGGAAGGAAAGTTATGACCAACCTAGATAGCATATTGAAAAGCAGAGACATTATTTTGCCAACAAAGGTCTGTCTAGTCAAGGCTATGGTTTTTCCCGTGGTCATGTATGGATGTGAGAGTTGGACTGTGAAGAAAGCTGAGCACCGAAGAATTGATGCTTTTGAACTGTGGTGTTGGAGAAGACTCTTGAGAGTCCCTTGGACTGCAAGGAGACCCAA
>NW_011494787.1:4295859-4302064 GCF_000754665.1 Bison bison bison
AGGGGACAACAGAGGATGAGATGGCTGGATGGCATCACTGACTCGATGGACGTGAGTTTGAGTGAACTCCGGGAGATGGTGATGGACAGGGAGGCCTGGCGTGCTGCGATTCATGGGGTCGCAAAGAGTCGGACATGACTGAGCAACTGAACTGAACTGAACTGAAGACAAGCAAAAGCTGTTTGGCCCATATCAAGATCTTTACAAAGCATTTCATTGGTTAACAGAGTAAATTTGCTCCAATAATGCAACCTCCTTTAGCTCTTGGTTTTCAACTGAAAAGACACACCTGTACATGGGTCACCAAGTACATGTTCAACACCTTCTCGATGCAGAGAACTGCCTTCTAATAGCTTCTGCTCTGGTTGAGGAAGTTTGGTGTAGTTATATTCAATGGTCAATCAATATAATCATCCCCCCGCATACATCTTCAACTCCCTGCCCCTCTCTGAGTTACTGTAAACTTGGCAAAACCACAATCCTGGCTAACTCAACACTGTATTTACTAAGTGCCTATATCCTTGCAGGTGAAACTAGAAGGTGAAAAACACTCAGCCATACTGACTTTAAATTCATGATCACAAATTTTAAATGGCCCTTTAAAGAGGACTGAAGACCATATTATAGTTCTCTGCTCCATTAACTCTCCTACCCTCCTAGTGACAACTTTATACTTCCTCTTATGCTCCAACATCTCTTCTGTCCTGAGTCTCAGCCAGTGACCTTGCTCTCTACTTCATTGACAACACTGAAGCTATATGAAGAAAATGTCCATAAGCTCCCATCACTAATTTAATCCACCTATCAGCATCTTTATCCATGAACCTGCTTTCCAAACTCAACAAAATCTGAAACACAAAGAACATTGCATCAAGGTACATAATAATCAAATCCAGTGATAAAGAAAAAAATCTTAAAAGCAGTCAGAGAGAAGACATTACAGAGAAACAAAAATAAAGATAACAACATATTTCTCATTAGAAATATTGCAAGCAAGAAAACAATACATTAATACATTCTTATAATGTATTAAAAAAGCTGTCAACCTAGAATTCTATATCTGTCAAAAATATATTTTTTAAATGAGGGAAGAAAAGATACTTCCCCAGAAGGAAAATGATACCAGATGCAAATCTGGATTTATACAATGAAAATGGAAAATCTACACTGGAAACAGCTACAGGAGTAAATATATAGATTATTTTTCTTACTCTTTAAATTGCTTTAAAAAATAATTGACTACTTTGGACTTCTCAGCGCTTAAGAATCTGCTTGCCAATTCAGGGGACTCGAGTTTGATCTCTGGTCCAGGAAGATCCCACAGGCCTCTGAGCAACCAAGCCTGTGTGCCACAAGTACTGAGCCTGCATGCGGCAGTTACTGAAGCCTGCACGCCCTGGAGTCTCTGTTTCACAAGAGAAGCCACTGCAATGAGAAGTCCACTACTTGAGAAAGCCCGCATGCAGCAAGGAAGACTCAGTGCAGCCAAAAATATACAAATGATATTTTTAAAATATATATAATTGACTACTTAAACAAGTAAAATAAAAATGTATTGTAAGGTTTATAATATATATATATAAGTAAAATGCATGGCAACAATAACACAAAAGTCAGAGGAAGTATGTTATTGTAAGACACTTACACTATTCCCAATGTGTTATAACATTACTTGAAGGTAGACTGTGATTAGTTAAAGATGTATGCTATAAACGCTAAAGCTATCACTAAAATAGTAAGAATTATAGCTAACAGAGATGGTATCTATAAAAAGATATAAAAGATAACAAAAATAGTTGATTAATCTAAAAATAGGCAGAAAAGTGCAAAAAAAGAAATAACAGACAAGAGAGAAAATAACAAGTTAATAGATATACATTATTACATTAAATGTAAATAGTCTAAATATTTTGTCTATAAAATAGGTGATATGTATGCTTTAAATATGTGAAGTTTGTTGTGTGTCGATTATAACTCAAGAAAGCTATTTATCTGGCTTTCTCTGGATGGTTCAAATATGAGGCAGAAAACTCCCCAAGCCATAACAAGCCCCACTTCTGCTTAGCCCACCTCCAGTTTCTGCATCCCAGATTATAATCAGAGTATTTCTGAAGTCTTCCCGGTATTTCACTATCAACATTTTCACTCCCTGTTGTCTTTGAGACTCTGCCAAATGCAAATGATACTTTCTATACCATATGCTGAATTAATAGTCTGTTTAGTGATAGTGAAGTTGCTCAGTCGTGTCTGACTCTTTGCAACCCCATGGACAGTAGCCAACCAAGCTCCTCCGTCCATGGGATTTTCCAGGCAAGAATACTGGAGTGGGGTGCCATTTCCTTCTCCAAGGGATCTTCCTGACCCAGGGATCAAAGCTGGGTCTCCCGCATTGTAGGCAGACGCTTAATCGTCTGAGCCATCTGTTTATTCTCATGTAAATAGTCTTTGTTTCCACACCTGCTTCTATTCTTTATGACTTTTTTTTTTAATATGGGGAAGATTCTTCTTCAGTACTACCTTGAGAAGAATCACTTTTTGTATGTTCTGATTTTGGAACTGTAGAAATACCTAAGAGCACTGTGTGTTCAGTTGTGTCCAACTCTGTGAGTCCATGGACTGTAGCCCACCAGGCTCCTCTGTCCATGGAATTTTCCAGGCAAGAATACTGGCGTGGGTTGCCATTTCCTACTCCAGGGGATCTTCCCGACCCAGCAATCAAAACTGCATCTTCTGCATTTCCTGCATTGGCAAGCAGATTCTTTTACCACTGCACCACCTGGGAAGCTCAGAAATACCTAACCTGGGCTGTAAATCATAAAGATCTCTGCTTGGTAGTGAGGAGCAAAAATAAGGAAACTGGCAGACATGACCAAATCATGACAATTCTAGGCAGATTGTTGCAGAGGTTATGGTTTGGCTTCCTGGACTGACTGCTACAGAGATTGTGGGTCAAGTTCTATTGTTATATATCATCTGGTCATTGTCTGTTTGAATATTCAGTCACAGATACCACCATGAACAGCAAACGAGATCTAGAGCAAATGCGATTTGTCCACCACTGCTCATGTCAATGAGTTGAGAGTGATTTATATATCTTGTAGAGTTTATGTCAAAACATTAGTTAATTCTGCCGAAGTTAATGATAAATTCACCTTATAGTCTTTTCTACTTGTGTAATTCTCTCCATTGAGAGGACTATTCTGAGTGTTAGGATAAACAATGAGTCAGCAAATTCTCCAATGAGTCAGGTACAATACCTGAACAATCAAGGGTGGTCTCCTTTTGTAGCTTGTATCTATGTCAGAATTTCCATTGTTGGTGGTTTATAGAATTAAAGTCTTGGTCCATAAACAAGTCTTAGAATACAATTACTAAAGTGCATAAAGTCTTGGTCTGAGGCAAACGAGACCATGTGTTATGCCTGCAAAGGAAGTAGCAGCCTAAAGGGGCACACAGAAATCCAAAAAAAAAAAAGACTTTATCACAACATAAAGTCAAAACCAAGAATTTACATATTTAGATCTCTACTAGTCTCTTCCAAGTGGCAAGTATTTGGCCCATCACCCTACAAAGGCTGTTGAATTCAAATTTAGAATTATCTGGGGACTGATAAATAAATTTTAATAATTGGTTATTTCTTTGGGAGAAGGGAAACTAGCAGAGACATAGGTTAATGGTGTAAGGTAATTTGTCCATGTAGGTGCAAGTGGAATAGTCATTGGCTATAATTCTCTATGATCTCATTTGATGAGACTAGAGTAGCCTATAGATTATCTTCATGAAGGTCTAATGATGAATGATGTATCCAACAGTCATTAAGGTTGAGGACAGAAGGTCCTATTTGGGACAATCTAAGTAGAGTGTTACTGAATATGAATATGTTCCAATTGAACAATTATAATAAAGGGGGGAGGAAAGAAGGGAGCACTATGGGTAGACAGCATCAGTGATCTATATAGTAACAGAGAATGAAAACAATTATCAGTAAACAGGTAAAAAACAAAACAAGAATTAGACAAGGGTCCTGGTGTAATGTCTTGGTTGGTATTTGTTCATTTTCCCAAGGCCATGTGCTTATCCCAAAGGTCTTGGGTCAAATGTCTATTTCCAAAGGTCAGTTGCTTCTAGAGGATTTGTAACAATCCTTAGCTTGAAGTTCCCTATTGGAGTAGCCTTCCAGTTACATGAACTCTGAGTTGTTTCTTTAGCTGTGAAAAGTTAAGTCAAAAATCGACTTACTGAAGCTTCACTAATATATTTTTTGTTTAAAAATGATTACAGAAGACAACTTAGGTGATGCAAACAAACTATACATAACACTTCATGAAGGAGACAGTCTCCTTGTGAAGAACTACAAAATGGAGTAGAAGGAAGGAAGATTTTATTGGCTATAGAAAACAGAAAAATAGAAAATATGGTTAGCTGGGGCCATGCAGTTGACCATGTTTGGGTGAGAAGGCCAAGAGCTGGCTTGCACTTAGGGATTGACTGACTAGATATACTACATTTCTGGTAAACTGGAGCATTTACAGAGATGAAAAAGTTATCTAAGTTTTGGTTTACTAATGTGGCACCCTTGGCAGGAGTGACTCCATCTTGGACCTAGAAAGTTATTTCAACAGTTGTTAACAGTACCTAATAAGGTCCCATCCATTGAGGTTCAGGAGAGGTTTTTTTCCAGTGTCTCCTCCAATAGATGAAATTTCTTAGTTGATGATCATAAAAAGTCAATCTATGAAGTGTCAAGGGAAGCTACCTTATCAAGTTCACCATAAGACTGGGTAGAGCACATGACTTCCTTGCAGTATTTTGCCACATCTGCATGCAGCAGAAAAGAATCTAATATCAGGGGTGAAATTTCTAAAAGTATGTGCCTTCCTATTAATAGTTCATAGGGATATAACCAATGTGTGTCTAAGACATATGAACAAAAGGGCTAGTGGGAGTAACTTTGGCCAAGAGAGCTCAAGGATTTCTGAGAGTTTTCCTAACTTTAATTTAAGGATTTCATTGGTCCTTTTGATCTTTCCCAGAAGTCTGTGGGTGGTAAGGATAGTATAGTTTTTAAGAAAGTGTGATACCGTATTAAGTTCTTTCATAGTGGTTCATGAAATTGTGTGCCTTGGTCAGTTGACATAAAAGTTGGTATTCCCCAAGTTTGAAACACAAAATCAAGCAGCATTTTAGAACTACAAAGAATGTTCAGCAAAGATTTTTAGCAAGGAAATGCTGTAACCCATCCTAAAAATAAATAAATCCCACGGAGAGCGGGAGCTGGATAAAATCCATCTGAAGGTGTTCATAGGGTTCCTGGCCATGCTTCATCTTTACAGTTTTTCCAGGATTATATTGTTCACAAGTTGCACATGTCCCCAAAATAATCTCAGCTGTGTTTTTAAAGTTTTCCCACCAATGTTGGTTTAAAATAGTAAGTATTTTGTCCTCACCATAACAGAATGAGTAGTGTCATGGAGAAATTCAGCTAATATATATTTGAAGTCAAATGGCCATCTTGAGAGTCCCAACAGTTATCTAAGTGAAGGGTGCATCACACATCTTCCATTCTTCCTTTTCCAAATTATAGGCAGGGTTTTTGATGTGGATATTTGGTCATGGCTTCTTTGATTCAGTCCAGAGATTTATCTTTGAGGGTTTCAGTTCAGTTCAGTTCAGTCATTCGGTCATGTCCGACTCTGCAACCCCATGAATCGCAGCACGCCAGGCCTCCCTGTCCATCACCAACTCCCGGAGTTCACCCAGACTCACGTCCATCGAGTCAGTGATGCCATCCAGCCATCTCATCCTCTGTCATCCCCTTCTCCTCCTGCCCCCAATCCCTCCCAGCATCAGAATCTTTTCCAATGAGTCAACTCTTCGCATGAGGTGCCCAAAGTACTGGAGTTTCAGCTTTAGCATCATTCCTTCCAAAGAAATCCCAGGGCTGATCCCCTTTAGAATGGACTGGTTGGATCTCCTTGCAGTCCAAGGGACTCTCAAGAGTCTTCTTCAACACCACAGTTCAAAAGCATCAATTCTTCGGCACTCAGCTTTCTTCACAGTCCAACTCTCACATCCATACATGACCACTGGAAAAACCATAGCCTTGACTAGACGGACCTTTGTTGGCAAAGTAATGTCTCTGCTTTTGAATATGCTATCTAGGTTGGTCATAACTTTTCTTCCAATGAGTAAGCGTCTTTTAATT
>NW_011494787.1:4302164-4312034 GCF_000754665.1 Bison bison bison
ACTAAAAAGCCTCTTGATAAGAGTGAAAGAGGAAAGTGAAAAAGTTGGCTTAAAACTCAACATTCAAAAAACAAAGATCATGGCATCTGGCCCCATCTATTTCCCATGAAGTGATGGGACCAGATGCCATGATCTTTGTTTTTTGAATGTTGAGTTTTAAGCCAACTTTTTCACTTTCCTCTTTCACTCTTATCAAGAGGCTTTTTAGTTCCTCTTCACTTTCTGCCATAAGGGTGGTGTCATCTGCATATCTGAGGTTATTGATATTTCTCCCGGCAATCTTGATTCCAGCTTGTGCTTCTTCCAGCCCAGCGTTTCTCATGATGTACTCTGCATATAAGTTAAATAAGCAGAGTGACAATATACAGCCTTGACGTACTCCTTTTCCTATTTGGAACCAGTCTGTTTTTCCATGTCCAGTTCTAACTGTTGCTTCCTGACCTGCATACAAATTTCTCAAGAGGAAGGTCAGGTGGTCTGGGGGTTTAGTTAATATCATAACCTTTGTTAAGCCTGCTGGTTTGGCAAAACAATCTACTAGAGCATCTCCTTTAACTTCCATTTGCTCTTTTTATCTCTGGCACCATGGGCTTCAAACTTATAATAGCCATCTCACTGGGAAGTTGAAGTACATCTAAAAATTCTTTAACTAGTTGTCCACTTTTGATGGGGATTCCAGCAGAAGTGAGAAATCCTTTTTGTTTCTGAAACATCATGTACCACTCCAGAAGCATACATGCTATCTGTATATGTGTTTATTCTCTGGTCCTCAGCTAGTTGACAATCTCTAATAATAAGTGTTTATAAATTCTGTCATCTGGATTAGCTTTCTCTCAGGTAGAGGACTAAGCTGATAGATTGAAATTAGTGATAGTGTGATCATCTCCAGTTTCTATTTTGAAGTATGACCCATCAACAAATATTATATCAGGATTCTCAATGGGAGAATCCTCTCTAATAAAGTTTAACAAGGTACAGAAAGGCCCTAATTGAAGCAAGCCAATTTGGAGTTTCCACTTCTTCTGGTCAGGGCAGAAGAGTGGCAAAATTCAGGGTGTTGCACAGTTAATGAGAGACGGAGAAGTAATGTGAGAGGGAGAAGGCAACAGAAATTCATAAGAAGTTAAGTGACTGACTTACCAGTATTGTATATTCTTAGTCAAGTCTGTACGCCATGTAGATCTGTAAGGTCAAGCATGGAGCCTCGAATGAATTCAGCAGGAGCATCAACAAGTTCTGCAGTGGCAGCATTGCACTAGGACAAGGGGCATCAGCCTTGCAACTGGAGTGAGAGTAAGTGGTGGGTGTCTGATGGTTCTCATGATGTTCATTTAAAACACCAGGTTTTGTCTAGAACACTCATGTACAAATAGACAAAAGTGTTTGTTGTTGTTATTGTTTTTCAGGCTGTCTAGGGAAACAGACTGGTGAAGGCGATGGCAACCCACTCCAGTACTCTTGCCTGGAAAATCCCATGGATGGAGGAGCCTAGTGGGCTGCAGTCCCTGGGGTTGCGAAGAGTCAGACACGACTTGAGCGACTTCACTTTCACTTTTCACTTTCATGCATTGGAGAAGGAAATGGCAACCCACTCCAGTGTTCTTGCCTGGAGAATCCCAGGGATGGGAGAGCCTGGTGGGCTGCCTTCTATGGGGTTGCACAGAGTCGGACATGACTGAAGCAACTTATCAGCAGCAGCAGCAGGGAAACAGACTATTGAAGAGCTTTCTTCAGATTCTAGAAGGCTTGTTTAATCCTTGGGCTTCTGAAAGACAGTGGCTTTTACTGAAGACTCAGCCATTTCATAAAGAGATGTCACAATCTCAGGAAAACTTGCTGAAATATTTAGATGTCATCTCAATTGAAGTTTTATGACAAATCTAGGACAGGTTTGGGATAGTCTTCATCCCACCACAAGAGAATGTTTTTCCCTCCTTAACTAGGTCATGCCTTAAATAATGGACTATGTTTTGGCAAAATGCAATTTATCTTTTTTGAAACTTTATGTGCCCATTCCACTAAGGCTGAGAACAAATAAATGAAATTCCTTTTACAGGCTTCTCTGAACAAAATAGAAGATCATCTACATATTATTATCAGAACTGAATCACAAGGGCAATTTGAATCTTTTACTTCCTGATTACAAACCAAAAAAAAAAAAAAAGAGGGGTTATCAGTGAACCCCTGGAGCCTAGCTGCCCATATTTGAGTCTTGTCCAGTCAGTTGAAGGCAAAAAGATATTGACTGTCCTGGTATAGAAAATACATACTGAGAAAGGCAGAGCAACAGTCTGCTGCAGTGAAGCAGGTAATTTGGGGAAGAACTGATGATAGCATAGTATATAAGTTAGGTAAGTCCCTTGGACTGCAAGGAGATCCAACCAGTCAATCCTAAAGGAAATCAGGCCTGAATATTCATTGGAAGGACTGATATTGTAGCTGAAACTCCAATACTTTGGCTACCTGATGCAAAGAACTGACTCATTTGAAAAGACCCTGATGCTGGGAAAGATTGAAGGCAGGAGGAGAAGGGGACGACAGAGGATGAGATGGTTGGATGGCATCAGAGACTTGCTGGACATGAGTTTGAGTAAGCGCCAGGAGTTGGTGATGGACAGGGAGGCCTGGTGTGCTGTAGTCCATGGGGTCGCAAAAAGTCGGACCGGACTGAGTGACTGAACTGAACCAAACTGAATGGGGAAGAAAGGATAACAATTGTATTGATATCCCTGAGTCTTGAACAAATCAATATCTTTGTCCATTTGGTTTCTTAACTGGCAGGACAGAAATGTTACAAGGGTTAGTGCAGGTTATGAAAAGGCCTTTGGATATAAGGCCTTCGACCACAGATTTGAGGCTTTCCTTTGCTCTGTGTGTGTGTGTTAGTCACTTAGTTGCGTTTGACTTTTTGTGACCCCATGGACTGTAGCCCACCAGACTCCTCTGTCCATGGGATTCTCCAGGCGAGAATACAGGAGTGGATTGCCATTTCCTTCTCCAGGAGATCTTCCTGACCCAGGGATCAAACCCGGCTCCTGCATTGTAGGCAGATTCTTTTGGGGAAGTTTGGATAAAGAGTTTGGTAGGATCTATCTGGACTTTAATAGATTTCATTGAAATTGTTTTTCTTTTGCCAATTCCCAATTTCCATGAAAATTTTAGCCCATAGGGAGTCCGGTAGTGTCAAGATCTTCATCTGGAGTACACATGAAATATAGTGGAGAAGGGAAGGTTTATACAGAGCAGACACAACTTGATTATGAATAGGCAAGCCTCTGAAACCAGAAATAGTCCCTCTTGTGGGCATTAATATTACACTTCCACTTGCAAACTATATCTCTCTATAGTAAATATATAGGGGTGGTATCACAGAGCAGGCAGGAATGTTTTTCAGTCAAAGACTCAAGGGTTGTAGTTAACGAAGAATCTGTGGGTTGTCTGAAATACCTATCATTTGTGTGCTATGCTTACTCCAAAGAAGAGACTGAACAAAGATGGCAGGACTTGATGGAGAAAGATAGTGTTGTGGGAAGATATTTTCTAATTTCATCCTTTTGTTTGTTGATGATTGAATTATGGTCTATGGTCCAATCAACCTTTATTGGTAATGTTTGAGGCATGGATTTTAGGAGAGTTTGACGTGAATTGATGGGCTTTTTTTTGACCCTGAGGTTTATCATGGAAAGAGGGATTCTGTAGGTCCCTCTCCACATCAGTCCAATCAGTTTTGCAATCCAGAATTTAGCATCATAAGGTTCTGATCAACATGAGTGCAAGTTGATATAGGTCAGGTAACCCTGGGTCATATGCACCCAAAGAATTCCAAATTCTTTCATGAATATTTGCTGGTATTGCTTAGGTTCAGGGAAACTTTTCACTATAGTTGCTAATTCCCCCTCTGTACAAGGTTAAATTTTACTGTTGTCTGTATACCTAGCTTATGGGAAGGATGAACTCTTAGAAGTAACTAGCATTTGGGGATTTTAGAAGAGTTGTTGACAAAAGGTAGGAGGTCTGGACAAGATGGGGAGCTGAGATCTCACATGCCACATGTGCAGAAGCGAAGAGAGTAGAAAGATAAGAGGAGATGGGGAAACTGGCTATAGGAAGGCAACTGGAAGACAAGGAGGGGGAGGACTTGCTATGGAAATGAGTCTACATGGTTGCTTGTCAAATTTGTTAATTAGCTTTGTCCAAACAATCTTTTAGGGAAGCAGTTTTTAACAGTTTTATTTCAAGGCTTCTGCAAACCTGTTTAAAAAAAAATGCTTTCCATTAAGTCTGAGAAGTTTATTTTCTTTTTTAAGGTGCCTCTCTAATGAAAGATTTCGTTTAAATCCAGTGATCCACACAGTGGCCATTGAAGGCCCAGGTCATCCTTCGTGCAGTTATGCCATTTGAAACACAGGTGCAAGAATTAGAACTGTAGGAACTTCTGTGGAAGTCCAGGAAGTAAGACTCTGCACTTCCACTGCACAGGGCACAGATTTGAAACCTGGTGGGGGAACTAAGATCTCACATGCCACACGTCCAAAAAATTTTTTAATTAATTGAGTAATTTTTTAAAAAAGAATTAGAACTATAACGAGCAGACATATGACATATAAAAAGTAGGAGTCTTTCTAGAAGAAAGAGAGGAATTAGACTTAGCTGACCCCTTAAGACATAGAAACAGTCAGTTGAAAGTGATGCTGGTGCACTTTGAGCCCCTGTGTGATGGTGTGCATGAGTGTTCAGTCACTTAGTCGTGTTTGACTCTTTGCGACCCCATGGACTGTAGCCTGTCAGGCTCCTGTGTCCATAGGATTCTCCAGACAAGAATAGTGGAGTGGGTTGCCTTGCCCTCCTCCAGGGGATCTTCCCGACCCAGGGATCAAACACGTGTCTCTTATGTCTACCTGCATTGGCAGGCAGGTTCTTTACCACTAGTGATACCTGGGAAGCCCCACTGTGGTGGTAGCTGCTTCCAAATGTAGACCCAACAACCTACACCTCAAGGCAAGTGCAGCAGAGTCAGAAAGAAAGCTTTTTATGGATCAAAGTCAAACTCTCAGAATTAAAAAAAGAAAAAGAAAACAATAATAAAAACCCTACAAGGATAGTCTTGTTTAGGCTAAGCGACTTTAGTCCAAAAGAATGCCAATCCAATGCCAGTCCAGGGAGAACCATACTGGTCTGTGAGACTAGCTTAAACAAAAGGCTTAAAAGGTCTATGCTTGTATTCTCTTCTATGACAAACAGCACTTCTAGTTATCACAACACAAAACAGAAGTAGAAAAGAGAGCATAAAAAAAGGATTAAAAAATAAAAGAATGGCCTGAATCCACCAAAGATGTCAAATAAATGGAAACCAATAACAAAACTGAGGTATCAAACTGAAACTCAATAGCCAAAGAACTCAAAGCAAAGAGCAGAGTTCAGACCCAGTGCTGAATCACCAGGTCAACACATATAACTGGCCCCAAGGGGAAGCATTCCATGAAATCTGGAGTTGGTGGTGACAGGCGGTGCAGACATCCCAATGGAACTTTAAGGAAAACTGTGGAAATAAAGACCACCCAAAGAAAACAAACAGAGGTTGTTTATTCAGAGCTTGCTATAGTGAACCACCACCTGTGTTTGGCGGAGACTCAAAGGCAGACAGGAAAGTGGGAAAGCTTTATACAGAAAAAAGGACATCTTCAGCAGCGCTCTGATTGGATCTTGATGGCATGGAGAAGCTAGGGTCAGGTGCATTTTACAGTTTGTGGAACATATTTGGCTTCCTCTTATTGATCCTGAGTTGGAAGCAGGGCTAAATTTGGAGAAGTTGGCAGTCACTGACCAAGTCTGACTGTTTTGGGCCATTTGGTACAGAGTTTGTGGTTTGGTTTCCTGGACTGGCTGTTGCAGAGGCTGTGGGTCAGGGGTCTCTTCATATATGGTCTGGCCATTGTCTGTATGTTCAGTCTCTCACAGTGAAACCTTGGCATTGTAGATATTTTTAAAATCTGGCTGATTTACCATGCTTCATTTTTAAGCTATTGAACTTTAACTGTCATATAGCAATATTTGGTTGTATAACATTTTATATTTTTGAACATAATTTCAAATATATTCTTCCTCCCTTTTATCCTTAGAGCAATCTTGTGATACTGGGGACGTTAATTACCTAAGGTCATTCATTGGATTGGGGCTTGAATTAGGAGTCAGTCATAGACTCTTGAGAGTCCCTTGGACTGCAAGGAGATCCAACCAGTCCATTCTAAAGGATATCAGTCCTGGGTGTTCTTTGGAAGGACTGATGCTAACACTGAAACTCCAATACTTTGGCCACGTCATGCGAAGAGTTGACTCATTGGAAAAGACTCTGATGCTGGGAGAGATTGGGGGCAGGAGGAGAAGGGGACAACAGAGGATAAGATAGCTGGATGGCATCACCGACTCGATGGACGTGAGTTTGAGTGAACTCCGGGAGTTGGTGATGGACAGGAAGGCCTGGCATGCTGCGATTCATGCGGTCGCAAAGAGTTGGACGCGACTGAGCGACTGAACTGAACTGAACTGAACTGATAGCATAGGCTGATTTGCAGTATAACACTGAAGTTGTCTGGTAAAGATATCATCTATAAAGGCTTTAAAATAGACCTTTTGGGCTCTGTATGATAAAGGGTCTGTTCAAATTGCTTCTAAATTCATCACTTAAAATTAGGATAAAGCCTTGAAGAGTCATATTTCCCTTCAAATATCTACAAGGCTGTCATGTGGAAGAAGGATTAGGTTTATTCCTATGGCTCCAGACAGCAGACCTCACACCAGTGAAGAGAAGCACATTTCAATTTAAAATGTGAAATATCTTTCTAGTAATGAGACACTTGCCCTCTAAAGAGGGCTTCCCTGGTGGCTCAGACAGTAAAGAATCCTCCCGCAATGCGGGAGACCTGAGTTTGATCCCTGGGTTGGGAAGATCCCCGGGAGAAGAAATGGCAACCCGCTCCAATATTTTTGCCTGGAGAATTCCATGGACAGCGGAGCCTGGAAGGTTATTGTCCACGGGGTCACAAAGAGTTGGACACAACTGAACACCTAAGCACAGCTCACAGCCCTCTAAAGAAGAGGCCACCTTATAAACGGGCCAATTCCCCATCTTTCTTAGTGTTTGAGTTCAACATCACAGTTCAAAAGCATCAATTCTCCATGATCCTCAGTTCAGTTCAGTCACTCAGTCATGTCCGACTCTTTACAACCCCATCGACGGCAGCACGACAGGCCTCCCTGTCCATCACTAACTCCCAGAGTTTACTCAAACTCATGTCCATTGAGTCGGTGATGCCATCCAACCATCTCATCCTCTGTGATCCCCTTCTTCTCCCACCTTCAATCTTTCCCAGCATCAGAGTCTTTTCCAATGAGTCAGTTCTTTGCATCAGGTGGCCAAAGTATTGGGGTTTCAGCTTCAGCATCAGTCCTTCCAATGAATATTCAGGCCTGATTTCCTTTAGAATGGACTGATTGGATCTTCTTGTAGTCCAAGGGACTCTCAAGAGTCTTCTCCAACATCACAGTTCGAAAGCATCAATTCTTTGGCGCTCAGCTTTTTTATAGTTCAACTCTCACATCCATACATGACTACTGGAAAAACCATAGCTTTGACCAGACAGATTGTTGTTGGCAAAGTAATGTCTCTGCTTTTTAATATGCTGTCTAGGTTGGTCATAAATTTTCTTCCAAGGAGCAAGTGTCTTTTAATTTCATGACTGCAGTCACCATCTGCAGTGGCTTTGGAGCCCCCAAAAATAAAGTCTGACACTGTTTCCACTGTTTCCCCATCTATTTCCCATGAAGTGATGGGACCGGATGCCATGATCTTCATTTTCTGAATGTTGAGCTTTAAGCCAACTTTTTCATTCACCTCTTTCACTTTCATCAAGAGGCTCTTTAGTTCTTCTTCTCTTTCAGCCATAAGGTGGTGTCATTTGCACGCTGCTGCTGCTGCTAAGTTGCTTCAGCCGTGTCTGACTCTGTGCGACCCCATAGACAGCAGCCCACCAGGATCCCCATCCCTGAGCTGAGGTTATTGATATTTCTCCCAGCAATCTTGATTCTAGCCTGTGCTTCACCCAGCCCAGCGTTTCTCATGATGTACCCTGCATATAAGTTAAATAAGCAGGGTAAAATATCCATGATCCTACACCTCTAGAAAGTGCTTAAACTGACCAGGCCAGTTAATCTCAAAGGGAATTACAAACACCAAGTTTATAAAACTTTTTAAAGTTATAAAAACAGACACAGACATTTTAAATACAGCAGTTTCACATCACTCAAATTCTGTTTGAAATTATGTTTCTAAAAAAAAAAAAAAAAGAACTCAGTTCTATGTTAAACTTTACCCCCCAGACTCTTCTTTGAATTAGCACTTTTGTCCTCATGCCCATATATTTTCAAAAACATTTTTTAAAGTAAAAAATGTTTTTAAAGTCTTAATAGGAAGTCATCTAAATCAATCTTCCATCTGCATTGTTTTCTCATCACACAACTGTATATCAAATGTATTACACTCATTTTTTGATGTTTTAATAAATTGTAGAAATTCAATGAGGTTTAAAAAAAAGAGAAACCCTTTCCATTGAATGGTAACTGCTGGGATTTTAATCTGCAATCTTAACTCTTTGAATATGATCTTTTTTCTTCTTTGTGGCTTTTTTTTTTTAATGTCCCCTCTGGTTGATCTCAATTATATTCTTCTCCAGTTTACAAATAACTTGAGGCTGAAATGAAACAGCGTCCTCCTGAACTGGGATTATCTGGTGCTCTAAAAGGATTTACTGGAGATCCTCACCTCACTCCACTCTTTTTTTAAATTTTACTTTATTTTTAACTGGAAGATAATTAGTTTACAATATCCTGATGGTTTCAACCCACTCTTGACCTGCCTCTTCAATTGTTTAAATTGAATCTCCTAATTTTTGCCTGAAGGGTATTTCCTTTTGATTTGGGGTTGTGGTTTCTCTCTTGAAAAACAATACAGAGTCCTGGGGATTCTGCTGATCTGAGAGTCACTGCAGGGACAAAGGAGACCCTAAGTTGGAGCAGAATGTGTGCCCTCTGCACAAACCCAGTTGCTCTGGGTCTTCTTGACAACTTCCGGGACTCGACTTCAGGCAGCGTTAAGATTGTTGTTGTTGTTTTTTTTTAACATATTTATTTTGTTATGACTGTACATATTTACATCTGTTCACGTATGGCAAGGGAAAGAAAAAGTGATGACGTGAGGCTCCTTGAGATTAGGAGGAGGTGATAAGGAAATAAAGCAGGTGACTGGGAAGGGAGAAGTGAGAATTCTGTTCGAGAAGGGAGACTTGAGAGTTAATAACCATCTCTCAGAGGAGCCGGAGTTCTCTGCAGGTAGCAGACTGGAAATGCGAACTCGTGCACCCTCTTTGGAGACAGGCTTTCTGTTCCTTTGCTTGCAGGAAGGTGCATATTTATTTAAAACGGACTGAATTTCCTGCTCAATGGCTGGTCTTAATTCTTCAAGACTAGTGGGTATTTCCTTTTAATGTCTCCAATGCTGTTTTTTCCTTTTTGAGGTTGAGGGGGAAGAGATCGGTTGAAATTCTGGTTGGCTAAGTGAGAGATTCTCAGAAATGAGAAAGGGGGAAGCAAACAGACTTAGAAGGCGGCAGGAGCCCCCGGTCGCTCCCCTTTGCTGCGCACCCACTACCTCCGCCTGGTGACCTTCCGTGGAGACCCCAGGAGGCTGCATCAATATTTGATCAGCCTTTTGCCAGCGCGTTGCCAGCACTCGTCGGCGGGGCTTGCGAGGCATCGCCAGCGCGGCGCTGAAAACAGCGCGGGGGCCGCCGGGGGCTTTGGGAGGACCGGCTCTGC
>NW_011494787.1:4312134-4318538 GCF_000754665.1 Bison bison bison
ACCCCCAGCGCTGCGCCGCGACCCCCGCAACCCCGCCAGGGGCGCAGAGTTCGATCGCATCTACAGCGGGGTGGTGAGCCTCCCCACCGAGAACATCTACTCCTTCAACTACACCAGCCAGCCCGGCCAGGTAAGACACTCGCTCCCCGCGCTCCCAGGAACTTGCCCGACCTCAGAGCCCCGCCGCTGCTCTGGGTCTCCGAGGAGTCGACCTCGGGAGACCTCGGGGACCATGAAACCCTCGTTCCCTTTCTCCTTCAAAGCAGTCACTGCCCGAGCTGCCGCATCCTCTGCCACCGGCCTGGGGACAACTCCGCCTCCCTTCGCGCCTCCCCGGCCTGGTCGCGGGCATTACTGGGCTTTGCAGGGGCGCCGGTTCCCCGCACCGTCTGCGGGTCTCGGTCCCCTGTCCGGCCCTTCTCTAGGGAAGTCACAATTTTTAAAGCTGAGAAGAAAAATGACCACACCTCTGTTCCCAAGCTCCCGTGGGGAAGGAACCTCATCTCTTTTGGTTGATTCTGTCAGACCCTTCTATTCCATAGCGCCTGGGGAGGGAGAGCTGCTCAGAATCTAAAATGGGAATGTGTGAGAATGGACGAGAGCTGCAGAACCTCTGTGTGTGGGCAAGAGCCACTGCCTGCGATTCTGTATCGTCGTCACACGCATGTGCTTCAGAGAAGCCAGAAGACCGGGCCAGAGATACCAGAGCTGAAGCCCTCAGCCGATCTCTGGAGGTTTTGAGTTTATATAAGGATGGATAATTGAGTGCAAGTTCTAGACCTATTTCTGACCAAAGTTGAGGTGAGACAAGGAAAGGAAAAGACTGTTTCAGCATCTATCCCTTTGACACATATACTCTGGTTGCACGATGTGAGAAAATGCATAGTTAGCTTCCCCCCTCTAACACAGTACCCTTTGAGGCACAGCGGAAAAACTCCCCAGTGTACCTGCCTCCGGTTCTTCTTCACATAAACGTTTGTGAATCAATGTGTGTATGTATGTATACATTTGTATGAATGTGTATGTATCCCTTGCTGTGCCAGCATTCCCGACTCCCTCAGGAAATTCAGAACCAAACTGAGATACCAAGATGTGCCTTCCTAACTCTCACTTAGGATAGAAACTCAGAAACCTGGTAGCTTGGAGTAGTATTGAGCCAGAGGGACCACTGGGCCCATCACCACTCCCAGACATTTCCCCAGTGCGTGTACCGAGCAAGTGCTCCATCTCCAGTCTGGCACCAGATCCTAAGCTTAGTCTTCACCGTGGACTATGTCACCATATTCTTACCCTGTCCTGTCCCCCACTGACCTTCAGGTTGTACATCCTAAAGTGAGCAGAGTGGTTGTGTGCAGAGCCATTCCACTGTAGACAAGAGGGGAAGGTGGCAGTTTTTACTCCTTACATTCCTCCTAACCCAGTTCTTCTGGTTGGGTGTGCTGTATTGATCAGCTGACATTGCACTGAAGTATGTTCCCAGCTCTGTTACTGGCTCAGTAAAAATAAAAGTCTGAATAATCCCATGATCTCTGGCGTGTACTGTCAGTTTCCCTCTAAATCATTGGTAAGGAAACTCAAATGACGGATGCAGAGTAAGATCTAACATCAAGCTTTAATAGTTCTTACACTTCCGCTTAGAGATAGAGTGACTTTTTTTTTTTTTTAGCTGTTGTTTCGACCTTTTTGCCCATAGTATTCAGTGAGTTCCTCTACCACAGCACAACTCACACTGTTTGCAGTTAGGGTCACCTACTTTACTCTCCCAGAAAACCATGAGATATTGATACATTTCTGTATCTGTATTGCTACATTCTCTCCACCCTAGTACCTAGCATAATGCTTGGCACCTAACAGTTTACTAATGTTTTTGAAAAAATGAATAAATAGGTAGAAAAAAAAACTTAAGGAATCTTTAAGCTACAACTAAATAAAATATATGCTTTTTAGTAGGTTGACTGTGAGATCATTTCAAATAAAAACAAAATTTTAAAAAATTGTTCTGAGGTTATGCTCTTCCTATTTTGCTTTTATGTATGCTAAAATGCCCTTTATTCTGTGAAACAATGGTGATAATTAGTTTTAAAAATATCTTTGCATGATGCAATAAAAAGCTGACAGTCCTTAAATTTCACTAGTCTGGGAAATACAGTGGGGAACCATGGGACTCAAGTATTTTAATTATTTTAATGCCAATATGGAATAATATGAACCAGATGTCCTCAAATCTTACAGCCTTCTGAAACTTCTCTTTAATGTGCAAATAAGACAGTAGAGCCCTCAATCCACTTACTTTGGAAAATTGCCCTTCTCTCTCTCCAGTCCAGTATTCCAGATGCTTTCTCCAGAGATGGCATTTTTCTGATCTAGCCATTCAAACCATTATTCTGTTTCTCTGGGTGGCTTCCTCTCTTCTTTGGTCCCTTTTGCCCTATTTTGGAAACCAGCACCCCCTCCTTCTAATACCATGAACAGAATCCATTGAATATAGCAGAATTTTACTGAAGGTTTGGAATAGCATGAGGGAACTGAATAGCAGAGTAGGTGATAGATTAAATCAGAAAGTAGGTGGCAGACTTTATTTTTTGGGCTCCAAAAATCACTGCAGATGGTGACTGCAGCCATGAAATTAAAAGACGCTTGCTCCTTGGAAGAAAAGTTACAAGCAACCTAGACAGCATATTAAAAAGCAGAGACATTACTTTGCCAACAAAGGTCCGTCTAGTCAAGGCTATGGTTTTTCCAGTAGTCATGTATGGATGTGAGAGTTGGACTGTGAAGAAAGCTGAGCGCCAAAGAATTGATGCTTTTGAACTGTGGTGTTGGAGAAGACTCTTGAGAGTCCCTTGGACTGCAAGGAGATCCAACCAGTCCATCTAAAGGAAATCAGGCCTGAATATTCATTGGAAGGACTGATGCTGAAGCTGAAACTCCAGTACTTTGGCCACCTGATGTGAAGAACTGACTCATTGGAAAAGACTCTGATGCTGGAAAAGATTGAAGGTGGGAGAAGAAGGGGATAACAGAGGATGAGATGGTTGGATGGCATCACCGACTCAATGGACATGAGTTTGAGTAAACTCTGGGAGTTGGTGATGGACAGGGAGGCCTGGTGTGCTGCAGTCCATGGGGTCGGAAAGAATCAGGCACAACTGAGCAACTGAATTGAACTGAGGCGATAGATTGAATCAATAGGTAATAGATTAAATCTAGGAATTCCCTGGTGGTCCAGTGGTTAAGAATGCGACTGCCAATGCAGGGGACATGGGTTGATCCCTGGTCTGGGAAGACTCCACATGCCAAGGGGCACTGAAGCCCATATGCCATAACTACTACACCAAGCTCTGGAGCCCATTCTCTGCAACAAGAGAAGATAGCACAGTAAGAAACCCCTGCTCACCTCAACTAGAGAAAGCCTGCGCACGGCAACCAAGACCTAGTGCAGTCAAAATTAAATAAATAAAATTTTAAATATACCCTTTTTAAAAATCTGAAATCTAAGCAATGCTGTCATAACAATTTACCAGCTATTCCCCCACCAGAAGAAATGTCAAGATAGTAGCACTATTTTCCAGGCCCTGGCTTGTTACATTTTCTTGGCCACCCCTCTCCCCCTATGCTGACCTCAGTCTCTAAATTTTTGTTACTGTCTCACATCAAGCAGTTTTGCCTCATGACCAACTCCACACTCACTGAAGAACTCTGTTAAATAAAGATCTATAAACCCAAGAACAGAAGCTTGGCCGTGACCTTTTTCCTTTAGCCCAAGCAAAGGCTTGGTCAGGGCTGTCTCTCCTGCACAGGCCATTTCCCATCTACTCCTCTTCAGTACAACTAAGAGTTTGGTTTAGATGTAGGTATATTCTAATTGGAAAAAGGAAAAATATTGAAAGAAATACATAGAACAGTGTTTATATTTGTGCTGGTGGACACAAAGATTTTTACTTAGAAAAGACTAATCATCATTAAAATTGCACTGGATATTTCTTATAAATACATATCTGAAAATACTGATTATAACGCTGTAAGTAAAGGAAGAAGAAATTAAAGCAATGTGGATAAGTGTCATCTAAAAGAAAAAAAATCTGATTTAGAAATTAAAAGGCTATTTTTTGTTTCATTTTATCTTCTTTATCTCGTCAAGGCACTGCTAGGTTTGCCATTACTTTTTCTATATCTTGGAAGAGAAAGGCTATTCTAAGTTTAGACCTTGGTGGAGAGAGGAAACTGCCAGGGGAGACTTTGTTGCTAATCTTTCCTGTCAGCCACTGCATCTCCGGTACCAAACTCTGTCTCCCAGAACTATTCAGCCAAGTGTGTCTAGCTAGTCAGCTGAGCCAGCACCAGGAAAAGTCCTACATGCCTTCCAGGCAAAGAAATGTAAATATTCAGTTGCCATTAAAAGAAAAACCACTGAAAAAATGGAGTGACTGGTTTAAAAAATGGATAATGAAAATAACTATTTAAAGTACAGATTAGGCAAGATCATGGTTCATTTCAGTTCCCTGGAGGGGCAGTGTCTGGAGACTCGCTTTAAGGGGCGAGGATTTCATTGCGTCAGTCAGGGTGTTCTATAACCTGAGGCTGGGTGGGGCCAAGCCAGAAGGAAATCACCTTGTTGAGAAAGTTGCCAGGGATATGTTTGACTGGGACATAGAGCTTAAAAGGTTTATTAGGACATGAGAATCTCTTGTAGAGACAGGTGGTGACAATAAGATATTTCTATTTGAGCCAGATGGTGATAAGAAGCCCTTAAATAAAAGTCTGAGCATCACCCAACAAGAGGTCTTCTGTTTCAATAACAGAAATCATTGCGTGCTATAGATTTTTGAATTTGGAATGCTTCTCTGGACATACTTTGTTTATTAAACTGAGGCATTTATTTTTTAATGACATAAGCATTTCTATGCCTAAGGAACAAAGCTTGGCTTTATTAATATCTAGCAGTATCTAGAACCAGTTATAGCAGCTTTTCAGATCCTGATTCAAAAAGCCTATCCAGTTCTCATGAACAATGAAATATATATCAGGACATCGCAGGACTAACTTTTAGCTATGTATATTACTACTTACAAAGAAGCCTTTAAAATCTTTATGCCTCAGCTCTCCCCATCTTGTCTGTCTCCCCCTGTGTTCTATATATCCTGCAGCAGAGAAGCCTGCTCTGCTGTCCTCCCACACCTCCTTGCTGAACTGGACTGGTGCTTGTATGTAAAGAGAGATTCATCTCGTTAGCACAGTATCGGGGTGGCTGGTTACTGTCTCAGTCAGCACGGACTGTTAGAGTACCACAGACTGTGCCTTAGAAAACAAACACTGATTTCTCACAGTTCTGAAGGCTGGGAAGTCCAAGATCAAAGTGTTAGCAGACCTGCATGTGGTGAGAGCTGGCTTCCGGGCTTGTAAACAGCACTTACAGATGTGTCCTCACGTAGCCCAGAGAGCAGAGAGAGAAACAAGCTTTCTCCTGTCTCTTCTCTCTTACTCTTTTTTTATTTTTTTTTAAATTTTATTTTATTTTTAAACTTTACAATATTGTATTAGTTTTGCCAAATATCGAAATGAATCCGCCACAGGTATACCTGTGTTCCCCATCCTGAACCCTCCTCCCTCCTCCCTCCCCATACCCTCCCTCTGGGTCGTCCCAGTGCACCAGCCCCAAAATATTTATTTATTTGGCTCTGCTAGGTTTTAGATGTAGCACTCAGGATCTCTAGGAATAGTATGGAGGACCTAGTTCCCTGAGCAGGGATTGAACCCAGGCCCCATGCCTTGGGAACATAGAATCTTAGCCACTGGACCACCAGGAAAGTCCCTCTCCTGTCTTTTCTTATAAGGACACTAATCCCATCATAAGGACGCTAACCTCGTGGTCTAATTACCTTCCAAAGGCCCTGCCTCCAAATTCTCTCACCCTGGGGATTAGGCTTCAACTGATGAAACTGAAGAAGCTGAAGTTGAACAGTTCTATGAAGACCTACAAGACCTTTTAGAACTGACACCCAAAAAAAGATGTCCTTTTCATTATAGGGGACTGGAATGCAAAAGTAGGAAGTCAAGAAACACCTGGAGTAACAGGCAAATTTGGCCTTGGAATACGGAATGAAGCAGGGCAAAGACTAATAGAGTTTTGCCAAGAAAATGCACTGGTCATAGCAAACACCCTCTTCCAACAACACAAGAGAAGACTCTAAACATGGACATCACCAGATGGTCAACACCAAAATCAGATTGATTATATTCTTTGCAGCCAAAGATGGAGAAGCTCTATACAGTCAGCAAAAACAAGACCAGGAGCTGACTGTGGCTCAGACCATGAACTCCTTATTGCCAAATTCAGACTTAAATTGAAGAAAGTAGGTAAAACCACTAGACCATTCAGGTATGACCTAAATCAAATCCCTTAT
>NW_011494787.1:4318936-4319176 GCF_000754665.1 Bison bison bison
CAAAATTCTCCAAGCCAGGCTTCAGCAATATGTGAACTGTGAACTTCCAGATGTTCAAGCTGGTTTTAGAAAAGGCAGAGGAACCAGAGACCAAATTGCCAACATCTGCTGGATCATAGAAAAAGCAAGAGAGTTCCAGAAAATGATCTATTTCTGCTTTATTGACTATGCCAAAGCCTTTGACTGTGTGGATCACAATAAACTGTGGAAAATTCTTCAAGAGATGGGAATATCAGACCA
>NW_011494787.1:4319962-4322224 GCF_000754665.1 Bison bison bison
GCCCTTATGGCAGAAAGTGAAGAGGAACTAAAAAGCCTCTTGATGAGAGTGAAAGTGGAGAGTGAAAAAGTTGGCTTAAAGCTCAACATTCAGAAAACAAAGATCATGGCTTATGGTTCCATCACTTCATGGGAAATAGATGGGGAAACAGTGGAAACAGTGTCAGACTTTATTTTCTGGGCTCCAAAATCACTGCAGATGGTGACTGCAGCCATGAAATTAAAAGACGCTTACTCCTTGGAAGGAAAGTTATGACCAACCTAGATAGCATATTGAAAAGCAGAGACATTACTTTGCCAACAAAGGTCTGTCTAGTCAAGGCTATGGTTTTTCCTGTGGTCATGTATGGATGTGAGAGTTGGACTGTGAAGAAGGCTGAGCACCGAAGAATTGATGCTTTTGAACTGTGGTATTGGAGAAGACTCTTGAGAGTCCCTTGGACTGCAAGGAGATCCAACCAGTCCATTCTGAAGGAGATCAGCCCTGGGATTTCTTTGGAGGAAATGATGCTAAAGCTGAAACTCCAGTACTTTGGCCACCTCATGTGAAGAATTGACTCATTGGAAAAGACTGATGCTGGGAGGGATTGGGGGCAGGAGGAGAAGGGGACGACAGAGGATGAGATAGCTGGATGGCATCACTGACTTGATGGACGTGAGTCTGAGTGAACTTCGGGAGATGGTGATGGACAGGGAGGCCTGGCTTTCTGCCATTCATGGGGTCGCAAAGAGTCGGACACAACTGAGCGACTGAACTAAACTGAACTGATGAATTTGAGGAGAGAGGGTACATAAGCATTCAGTCTATAGAGTTCTCTCTCACTTTTTTCCTGTGTGGCTCTGAAAAAAAAAAAAAAGTATTGACATGTTATAAGGGTGTTTAAGAGGCTGACATTACTCCAGTTAGGAGTCTGATTTTATGGAGAACCCATGTTCTGCCTGCCTTGACCTGATAGTCGTTTGCTAAACTGCATAATGGATTCTGTGTGTGCTGTCCAATATGTTAGCCACTATCCACACGTGACTATCAAGCATTTGAAATGTGACTAGTCACAAAATGAGATGTGCTATGTAGAACACACACCAGATTTTGAAGACAGTGTGAAATAAACAACATAAAATGTGTCATTAATATTTTATTGATCTAATATTTTTATATATTCGGTTAAATAAAATACATCAGTAAAATTAACTTCACCTCTTTCTTTTTATGTTCTTACTGTAGCTTCTAGAAAATTTGAAAGCAAAATGTGACTCATATTTTTATTGGACAGCACTGGTCCCAGGACTACAAGACTTTAGAGAAGTCATACATCCTACAGATAATTTTGTCGGAGGAAATGAGGCTTGAAAAGGTCAAAATAGATAAGTAGAACTTGGATACGCACAAAGAAAGGGGAAGGGCTGTTCAGATATGGAAGAATATGTTCTATTTCTTCTTTGGCAAGACTGCCATCAGAGGTGGTAGCAGTATATATTCCCACCAGGCAACACATAATGTCTAGTCTCTTCTTGTGATGACAGCCACATGATCATGATTGTCTAGTTTCATTAATTCATTAGGAACAGTAAGATAATATTGATTTATGTCATTTATTTTTTCATTTCTGAGCCAGAATATTTTTTTTGTCTCTCTGAATTTTTAAATTGAAGAATGATTAATTTTTCAACATTGTATTAGTTTCAAGTATACAGCAAAGTGATTCAGTTTTACATAGATCTGTATGTTCTTTTTCAGATTCTTTTCCAGCATAGGTTATTATGAAATATTGAGTGTAGTACCCTGTACTATACAGTGGGCCCTTGTTGTTTATCTACTATCTTTGGGTGATGAGGTTACGGAGAATTTTAATGCTCTTCTCTGTACTTTCCAAACATTTCACAATAAATACAATAAACATTTTGTAATAAAAGTAAAAAATAATATTTTACTTTTACTCAAGGCAAGGGAAGCACTGACTGAGGCAGTGTTTTATCCTTGTGTGTTCTACCCTTATGTGTTTTTATCCCTTTAACTACATGTGATCCTTCAGCAAATTCTCTTGCCTCCCTGAACTTTATTTTTCCCACTGATAAGAGAAGATTGCAGTTCTGATCCTTATTCAAGAACTAAGGTTCTGTTTTCTGACTTTTTTTTTTTTTACCATGTATGAGATTGTAGATTTTTTTTAACTATAGACTAGAAATTTCTTGCCAAAAAGATCATTTCTCTTTGTCATGTAAAAGCAAGTAAACGGAAACTTTAAATTACTGTTTCCAAAAA
>NW_011494787.1:4324324-4343159 GCF_000754665.1 Bison bison bison
AATTTGGATTCCTTTTATTTCTTTTTCTGCTCTGATTGCTGTGGCCAAAACTTCCAAAACTATGTTGAATAGTAATGGTGAAAGTGGGCACCCTTGTCTTGTTCCTGACTTTAGAGGAAATGCTTTCAATTTTTCACCATTGAGGATAATGTTTGCTGTGGGTTTGTCATATATAGCTTTTATTATGTTGAGGTAAGTTCCTTCTATTCCTGCTTTCTGGAGAGCAAAAAAACTTCTCTTTTTTGTATGCTCTGAGGGGTTTCCCATAGGGCTCCTCACTGCTGGAAGTGGTTTAGTTTTGTTTTTTCCTTCTGCCTCTGCTGCATGTGCTGAACCTGTTTTCCAATCAATTCCTTTTTTTTCCTTTCCGAGTGCCACATCGATAGGCTTCCTCTAGGTTTGGGTTTGGTTTTTCAGTTGTTATTTGGTTTGGGGTAGATTTTTACAGCTGTGATGGTCTCTTCTGAGGGAGTATTTTAGGTTCTTACACAGTTCGTCAAGATTTTCTGCCTTTCTGCCTTTCCTGACTTGGTTTCCATGTGTTACTTGATATATCCCCTAGGTCATTCCTGTCAGCTTGACCTGAAGATACCATGAAACCTCTTTGTTGCATTTCTTGCTTCATTTCAAACAGAAGTAATCACACCTTGTTGATACTATTACTCGTTGCCATGCAGCAACCCAGAGTGTGTTAGCCAGCTCCTCCTGCATTGTGTAACACTGAAGCTGACTGAAGTTCCATCTCAACACATCAAGATGGTGCATTAATGGTTTAAAGGCACATCTAATGAGCTATTGGGCCTCATCACCCTTTCTGTTTATTTGTTAAGAAAAATATCAGATATACCATGGGCTACCAGATAATACATTCACAGTCCTTTCTATTTTGCTTAAAATAAAAATAAATTTATAAACGTTGATTTTTTTCTTTTGAATATTTTGAAAATGGAAACTTTGAGGTTTTCTGGTACATAGTTGGTAATATAAACCAAAAGAAAATTGAAGGACTTATATTTTGCTCAAAACCTAAGATAAGCAATAAGAGCATCATATTCCATTAAGTCCTCAGCCTAAGATCCTTTGGCTTTTATATATAATGTTTCTAAGAATGTATGTAAAAATTGTATAGGAGAAGCAGTTGATTTACATGTTACAAGATAGTACTTCATTCCTAAAAAGCAAAGCTGAGTCTTATGTAGCAAATTGAAATTATATAGTAAATTTTATTAATAATAGCCTCAATTAAAATTAATTTTCTGTACTAATTAGTTCAAATTTTTATTCCCCTTACCCCCTCAGTTTATTTGAAGTGACAGTAATAGCCAAAGAAATTGATTTTACTACTGGCAAGAAGTTATATGCAGATATTAATTTTATTGCAAGATTTGACAGGGAATTTTCAGTTGGTTGAACAAGAAGAGTGAGGCTGGCTTGAAGGTGTCATACTGAGAAAATGTGTGCAGAGAAAGCTGCATATAAGTTTTCTTTCCTGATAAGAAACTGGTAGAAATCCACTTCCCGGTCGCAGTTCCCAAGGCCTGGGACATTTTCTCTCTATCCCTGGTGGCTCAGGGGTAAAGAATCTGCCTATGATGCAGGAGCCACAAGAGACATGAGTTCAGTCCCTGGGTTGGAAAGATTCTCTGGAGAAGGGCATGGCAACCCACTCCAGTATTCTTTCCTGGAGAATCCCATGGACAGAGTAGCCTGGAGGGTTATAGTCCATGGAATCGCAGAGTCAGACACGACTGAAGCTACTTTGCACGCATGAACCACTGAAAAGCTCTTGAGGGGCTAGCTGTCAACCCATACTTTGAAGAAACTTTATTTTGGACCCAGTCTTCTACAGTTGATCCCAAGGATGGTTGGGGGGTCAGTATATAATTATGGAAATATTGGCTATTTAAAAATTAAGATCACCTATGTTTTGGTTAAACTTTAAAGTATTTGAATAAAATACTTATTTTCCAAAAATGGTGACAAAATTAATCTAACATCATCAAGTAACATGTTGTCCTGAGTAAAAACATCCTTTGGCCTCCTGGGAACTTAAACTTGATACTGTAATAGTGTAGATAAAAATTAACCTCTCCTTCTGCCTAATCTGGGATGCAAAAGATTTTCAACTTTGTTAGCTTCCTCACTGTTCTCCTGTATGTATATATTTTTAACTAATCTTTATTTTTCAAAGCAGTTTTAGGTTTATAGAAAAATTAAGCAGAAAATGCAAAGAGTTCCCATATATTCTCTCTCTACTCACACACAGCTTCCCTTATTATTAATATCTTGCATTAGCATGGCACACTAATGATGAGCCGATATTAATGTAATATTGATATCATATTGACCTTAATTATTTATTAAAGTCCATAGGTTACATTAGGTTTACTTTTAGTGTTATACAGTTCTGTGGGTGCTGAGAAATATGTCATATATCCATCATTACAGTAGACTGTACAGAATAATTTCACTCCCACAAAAATCCTGTGTATTCTACGTACTCTTCCTTTCTTCCTTTCTCTCAGACCCCAGCAACCACTGATTTTCTTTACTCTCTTTTTAGTTTCACTTTTTCCAGAATGTCACATAATTAACATCATACAGCATGTAGCCTTTTCAGACTTGCCTCTTTCACTTAGCAATATGCTTTCAAGGATCCTGCATATCTTTTCATGACCTGATAGCTTATTTCTTTTTAGTACTAAATATTCTATTGTTTGGATGTACCGTAGTTTGTTTATCCATTCATTTGTTAAAGACATCATGGTTGCTTCCGATTTTTGGCAATTATGAGTTAAGCTGCTGTAAACATTTGGGTGCAGATTTTGTATGGACACAAGTTTTCAACTCATTTGAGTAACTACCCAAGAGCTTAATTTCTAGATCATATGGTAAGAGTATGTTTAGTTTTATAAAGAAACCTCTCAAACTTGTCTTCCCAAGTGGCTGTACCACTTTGCACTCCCACCAGGAATGAAATGGCAACTCACTCCAGTGTTCTTGCCTAGAGAATCCCAGGGACGGGGGGATCCTGGTGGGCTGCCGTCTATGGGGTCGCACAGAGTTGGACACGACTGAAGCGACTTAGCAGCAGCAGCAGGAATGAATGAGAGTTTGTGTTCCACACCGTTATCTGCATCTTCTGTTGTCAGTGCTTTGGATTTCAGCCATTCTGATAGGTGTAGGATGATATCTTATTGTTTTAACTTGCAACTTCCAAATGGCATACGCAGTTGAGTATCTTTTCATATGCTTATTTTCCATCTGCATATATTCTTTGGTGAGGCGTCTTCTCAGATCTTTTGTTCATTTTTAAACTAGGTTGTTTGTTTCCTTGTTGTTGAATTTTAAGTGTTCTTTGTAGATTCTGGACAGCAGTCCTTTATCAGACACAAGTCTTGCAAATATTTTCCCCTCGTCTGTGAGCTTATCTTCTTATTCTCTTAATAGTATTTTTTACAGAGCAATCATTCTTTAATAAATTACCATTTATCAATATTTTTCCCCATGGATCATGCCTTTGGTGTTGTATCTAAAAAGTTGTCATAAAATCTAAGATCCACCTAGATTTTCTCCTATATTATCTTCTGGAAGTTTTATAGTTGAGAATTTCACATTTAGGTTTGTGATTCATCGGGAGTAAGTGTTTGTGAAAGGTATAAGGTCTCTGTCTAGAATTTTTGTTTGGTTTTTGTTTTGCATATGATATCCAATTGTTCTAGCACCATTGTTGAAAAGACTGCCCTAGGATTTCAGTCTTACGTGTATATTTATGGCCTATCTTGGACCAAAGAGCTTGAAGCAACTCGTTTTTTAGGATTCATTGCCCTCACTATTGTTCCCAACCTTCCTCTCTGTTACCACCACCTCCAGCCTCTTCTTGCTCCTTTGCTTTATGTATCTTATGTCTCTCTGCTTTTTCCGATCCCTTTTGTGTTTCCAGTCTTCTGTGAACACTATCAGCCCAACAAGGTTCTTGCTCTCCTCTGGCTTTTTGAAGCTTTGCTACTGGCAAAATATTCTTTCTCCTTCATTTCAGAAGATACGCTTGTTGCTTCTTTCCTGATTCAGAGCCATAAGGGGTCCTCTCATTCACTGGAGAGCTGTCTCTCAATTTTTAAGGTTTTGCTATAGAATTTTATTAATACCAGTGGTAGAGGATGAAGAACATATATCATTTGGGCATTCAGTGTATATTTGTCTTGACTTCATGTCCTGTTTTTGCCTTTATTCATGCTAACAAGATTTTCTTTGTCAAGTTTGCTTAGCTGCAGAAATGCGTCATTGGGATTGCATTTGAGACTTTTTTCTATCCTTTCCAAAAAGAAATATAAAATATCCCCCCAAACCATAAGAAAGTGAAAATTGTAGTTTAAACTTAAGAGCTGAAAGGACCTTATAAATTATCCAATCTCTTCCTCTTAACAGGAGAGAAAACTGAGCTGGTAAAATAAATTACTTGTCCAAATTATGTAACTAGTTTGAAGCAAAGCCAGGAACATAACTTGGGTTCCTAAGGACATTTACTTGGGATATTTCTATTAAAGCCTCCCACAAAAGCACATCTTTTGTGGTTATCAACAACAATACACAGTTTTTAAGAACTATAGTCATACTTCCACAGTCAGGTCGTTTGATCATACAATTTAAGAGTTTGATGTCTGACTCCCTTACAATTACTGAAAATTGAAACAAGAGGATTCTCATTTCTGTTTTTCTTCTAAGGATTGTCTAAACATCTCTTTGCCTATGTAAGTCGGGCAAGCAGAGTTGACACTAAGTACAGCTGTGAATTTGACAGATTTCCTTCAGTGTTTCACAGAGCCACATCCGCCCACCAACCATGATCCTACCCTGACACCCTGCGGACCAATGTTCATCTCTTTAGTGCTTTCTCATCATTTATGCTGGGTTCCTTCTTTGCACAGACAGAGTGCAATTTGGAGACCCAAGCAGTTAACCTGTTACCCTAAGGCAGTGTTAATCCCAAGAACTGGTATTTCCAGATCCCCAGTGAGTCCGGAAATAAGCTATGAAGATAAACTATAGCAAACAGGAATAACTGACTACTCTGTCTGTCCCTTTAGATCTAACTGCCCTTTTGTGGATGAAGTGACTCACAACTATTTTAATTTACCTAACCAGTGGTATATATTATGCTCCCTCCCAAATTAGCATGTAAATGCTCACCATTTTATTTGATCCTCTCTAATACTTACAAAAAAGGAATCCTGTATTTGTCCCCAAACTCTCCCCATATTGTCTTCACCAGAGTGAAGAAATTAAAGATTTCTAGGAGAAGGACTGTGTTTATCTGGGTATTAAAGGGACAAATGTGGGGGATAATGAGAGAGGCAAACAGAGGGAAGTCTGGGTGTGAAGAGGTGGTTTAGGGTGATCTGTGGATAGTAAAGTTCAAGTTAGCTGCAGGGTATGAGTCAAGCAGACAGAGAAGGAAAGAGGGTGTGGGGTCAGGCAAGGTTTTTGGCTACATCAACAGAAATCAACTAACCAACATAAGCAGAAAAAGAATTTATTAGACGGATATTGGGTAGCACCCAGCCTGAGTTCCTAAGCTCCCACTAGAGTGACCAAGAGAGAATACACTGTAGAAATAACAACAGTCATGAAGCAGGAATGTTGTGGCCAGGATGCTCACCTAGGCACCACCACCTTCTCAGCCATTAGACATGGTCACCCCTAGGCCCTGCTGTCACGGTCCCTACTGATGTCACTACTGACAGTGAATGCTAAACTCTCCCTTCATCTTGTATCATTTAATCACCATTGAAAGTACTGGGTGAGACCATCCAACCATCTGAGTGTGGGTCCTGTATCTGGCCTCTGTGGCATCTACAGGCAATCTTTCCTCCCACCAAACACACAAGTGCGATAGAGGGGAGGAAGTTCCTCTCAAACAGGCAAGGCATTTGGTTGCTGTTGCTGTTGTTTAGTTGCCAAGTCATGTCCTATTCTTTTGTGACCACATGGACTATAGTCTGCCAGGCTCCTCTGTCCCTGTGTGTGCTAAGTCTCTCAGTCGTGTCCACCTCTTTGCAACCCTGTGGATTGTAGCCAACCAGGCTCCTCCGTCCATGGGATTCTCCAGGCAAGAATACTGGAGTGCATTGCCATGCCCTCCTCCAGAGGATCTTCCTGACCCAGGGACCGAACCCATGTCTCTTTTGTCTCTGCATTGGCAGGTGGATTCTTTATCACTAGGGCCACTATCAACCCCACTAAAGTTCTCATGGGGTGTCTCTAGTGAGGATGTTTGTTGGAAGACAGCAACATGGACCCAGACATAAGTGATCGGGACTGAAGGGAGGAGATCTAGGCTAGCAAGAGCTTCTGTCTTTGCCCATTTAATGAGAAGTGTTTCATCTGAGCATCAGAGTAGAACTCAAGTCATATATATATCATCTTTGCCACAGTGTTCACTCCACAATTAGAAATAGTTTTGTCTCTTAAATATGGTCTTCCCTGAGATGTCTTCTGCTTGTCTCGGGAAATTTTCTTTGAAGATTTTGAAGAGGAAGATGTTTGCAGATGATTGGCTTTGTCTTGTTTAGGAAGCAGTTTACTTTAGGTTACACTTATGTCCTGACCATACGTATTTAAAATTATAAATGGCACCAGTCTGGCAATGAATACCACTACAGAAATAAACAGCTGATAAGTGTCAGATCATAAGTCTCACAATTATCACAGTTTCATAGTGCTTTTCCATCTTTAGAGCATTAATTAATTAGGCCCCAGAACAGCTCTAGAAGAAGCATGCCTGCAGTGCAATCACTCAGCACATAAATAAAAGCCAGGGAGTAGCTTCTTGTGTTCTGCCTCAAATCAGAAAAATAATCATTTTTCCCTCTTTAACCCCCTCATAGGAGAAGGAGTAGAAGTAGGGAATAGGGAGACAAAGGAAAGATAAAAAGGAAAGAGGAATCACACATAAGGATGAGCACACTCGGATGCCTGAGAGGTTGGTGAATCAACAGAAACCCCTGATTCTGTCCCAGGAGCCCAGGCTGGAGATGCCTGAACCTGAGGGAGGGAAGTGGGACGGAGGAGCTAACGCAAAGGCTGTGAGAGGCCCTGGAGAGACAGAAGATGGCCAGCTCTTGGCATGAGAGGCAAATGGCTGCCCACAGTTTACGAGGCCATGGGTAGGGAACAGGATGGGGGAGAGTTTTTGCATAGTGCTTTCTTGCCTCCCATGGTTTGGCCCCAGTGGACTGCCACCTCTCCGGCCTTGTCATCATCAGGAGGGAGGAAGCAAGCAGCACCCACCTGGGGATGCTGGCCTGTGGGATGATGTCTGTGGAGGCTGGAGGGGAGCAGGGTAACCACCACGCCTATTGACCTGCTGACTCTGAGCAGCCCCTGCTTCCCCACTGCTGCCTTCTCAGGGTAGAGGCCAGCAAGTCAGGATGGGAGCAGGAATGGTGGGGAAGTGGTGGGGGAGAGGGGTAGAAGTAAAATTGGTGGGAGAAACAAAGAACCTGGAGGGGTGATAATGGGTGTGGTCACCTTAGGCTCTCTACCCTTCCAGTGTCCCCTGGCACACTGCACTTCCTTTGCATTTAGCTTCTCTTTTCTGAGGTTCTCACTGCTACCTTAAGTGGATGATACCTCAGAAAATCAGAGCTTATGGGAGAAAATAACAACAGATTTGCAGAGGGAACTAACATGAGAAACATCAACCCTTATCAGATGCAGCAGAATTAATGAACATGAGGAATAAGGCATCATAATAAGCAAAGTGAATATCCTGGAAGAGATATGAATAGGAGGGCACTTTTCAAATGAAACAGGTTATAGTTATAATGATGAAGCAACTGGACATCCCAGGTTTAAAAAATAATGTTGTTTACACAAAGACCTCAGCAGTGGGTTGAACATTAGAGTGAATGATGGATTAGAGAACTGGAGAATAAAGCTGAGGATCTACCTAAAGAGATGTCAAAATTAAAGAGAAAAAAATAAAGAGAAAAATTCAGAAATTGGGAGGGAAGACCCAAGTATGACATCAACATAATAGGGGTCTCACAGGAAGAAAACAAATGGAGAGAAAGGAATATCTGTAGAAATAATGCTGAAGAATCAATAACAGCCATTTCCCTGACATCCTGGGGTGTTTTTAAGATTTGTGAAGAGCTACAACCTTAGCTGTCGGAGAAGGCAATGGCATCCCACTCCAGTACTCTTGCCTGGAAAATCCCATGGAAGGAGGAGCCTGGTAGGCTGTGGTCCATGGAGTCGCTAACAGTCAGACACGACTGAGCGACTTCACTTTCACTTTTCACATTCATGCATTGGAGAAGGAAATGGCAACCCACTCCAGTGTTCTTGCCTGGAGAATCCCAGGGACGGGGGAGCCTGGTGGGCTGCCGTCTATGGGGTCACACAGAGTCGACACGACTGAAGTGACTTAGTAGCAGCACAACCTTAGCTGGACTACCTGCAGTCATATGAAAACAATAACTGTGGTGTATGTATTAGCGTTGTTAGTCGCTCAGTTGTGTCTGATTCTTTAAGACCCCATGGACTGTAGTCTGCCAGGCTCCTCTTTCCATGTGATTCTCCAGGCAAGAATACTGGAGTGGGTTGCCATTCCCTTCTCTCGGGGATCTTCCTGACCCAGGGACTGAACCTGAATCTCTTGCATTGCAGGCAGATTCTTTACCATCTGAGCCACCAGGGAACTAAGTGTCAAATACATGCTTGATTCCAAATACGTCACAGATAAAGTCCTTAAAGAGAGACAAAACAAATACATGGAACAATAAGCAAATATGAAACATGAAAATATGATGTAATTGAGTGCTAACTTGGGTAGTACAGTTCATACAGTTCATAAGTTTTATGATATTGAATGACAAGATTAAGGTGAATTAAGAGTCTTCAGGACATACCAGACTTGACACCAGTTCTTGTGGAAAAAAAAAAAATCACAGAATTTCCCAAAATGTGTTCTATGGAACATTGTTATGTGGAATAGTCTCAGTGCTGCATGTGAAAGGGATTCCAAGCGTAGTGGAATTTGGTCATATTTTGGCCACCCAATATCTGAACCCCATTCCTGTATATTTGGGGGAAAGTCCTCATTTCATGAGTCCTTGCTGGAGACAGAGCTCTTTCCACTAGGGAAGCAGAACAGCAGGCATCTGCTTTCTCGAACACACCTTTCCCACACCCACCAGGCTCAGACCTGGGCGTGTGGCCTCAGTGATGCCTATCAGACCTGCTTTCCCCAGACTTTGATATGGAGCCAGTGATGCAGGGAGGCAGCTGTTCAGCAGCAACAGAGGCAGCACTGGGCATCCGGGGATGGTCGTTGCAAAGGGGTGGCACTTAAAACCTCCCAAAGGCTTCCTATTGTCCTTAGAGTAAAGCTCCCACTTCCCTATTGTGACTTTAAGACTCTTCAGGACCATCATGGCCTTTCAGGACCTCACACTTCAGCAAACCCAATTTTCCCCTAATCCTTCAGACTTGCATCTTGCCTTCTCTTTCTCTCTTTCTCTTTCCCTCCTTCCTCTCTTTTCTTCCTTGTGTGTGCTGTGGTGTTCCCTTTGTTTGGACATTTCTCTTGCTTTGTCTGCATTTTTCTGGTTAATTTCTATTCATCCTTTAGGAAGATATTTCCCAGAAAGTCTGTGCCATGCACTTCCACAGCGACTTGAATGTTAATACACTTGCTTGTTGAATTGGGATTCCGTGTGCAAACATGTGATCTCAGTGAGGGCAAAGGCTATGTCCTCACTGCTTAGTAGTGTACCTCTGTGCCTGGAACAATGCCTGGCACAGGGTGGGGAGTCAAATATTTACTGAATGAACAAAGTCCATCCTAAAGGAGCTACAATCTAGACTGTGTATTGTTCTATATTCCTAGCCTGCCAATTATTATACCTATCGTCATTGTTTTCTCATGTTTTTACTGGAATTTAAATGTTTAAAATAAAGTTTAAATCATAAGCCAAATGAGGAAAGAGTATATAAATGTATTTCTGTCCAGATGATTGCCGGCGTAATGACATGGGTGAGACAAGGTCTGTAAAGCATGATTCTTAGGAAAGTGCTCTGAATACAAAATGCTGAGACTCTAAAATAGGGAATAAATAGTTTCCAAGGGGTAAACTGCTGTTTTCGATGAGATGAACGAGCTCCTCCAGGAAAGCTGGAAGCCAAACTGTGAAAGGAAATTAATATCCTATGTGAGGTGGACTACACAGCCTTCTCCTCTGCCGGGGTAGTTGGGCTTGTGTGTCTCCATACATGGAAAACTGTCAGTCAACAGCTGATTAACTGGTGAACGTGCAAGAGTGGGAAACTACCGTCCCAACCCAGAGCCGGGTAGGGCAGCTCTGCTTCTACTCTGCCTGATACTCGGCAGGTCACAGAACATGGTCATCCATCTCCCATAGTCTAGGGAGATGGATAGTTTGGGTGTGACTGTTCCCATTCTACAGTTGAGGAAACTGAGAATTTAAGTGATTTGTCCAAAGTCCCTCAGATAGTAGATGTAATACCAGAAATAAAATCCAGGTCTACGTGTCTTTCTGATAGCAGAGGTTTACAGAAGATGGTTTTCTAAGGCTGCATCAGGTAAAGTGAATTTTAAACAATCACATCAATAACTATAGGAATCACTTTAATGCTTATCTTAAAAAAAAAAAAAGTATGATTAAAGCAACTCAGTTCCCTGCAGGAGTTATGAAACTCATGGATGAAATGCTTCATTTACTAGGACTTTCTAGCTTCTAATAAGAAAAGGATTCAGAATTGCAAGGTCACTTTTCTCCAGGGCAGCTCTTTTCACTCAGTAGTCACATAATGGACTCTGTCAGCAGCGTGTCTTCATTCAGCATGAAGGCTCTTGGCATGGGATACAGGTTGGAGATCAGCTGCTAGTCAGGAAAAGGTGTGGAGTCCTGGAGATTTCACTACTTAAAAAGTCTACAAATCTAATGTTACAGATTGATTTATGCCCTCCTCCCCAAATAATGTTGAATGGCTAACCCCCAGGACCTGTGAATGTAATCTTACTGGGAAGAAGGGTCTTTGCAGATGTAGTTAGACTAAGATGAGGTCATTAAGATGGGTCCTAATTCAATTTGACTGAAATCTTTATAAAAAGAGAGAGATTTTGGACCCAGATGTGCACAGAGAGGAGGCCAGAATGTGAAACACACACACCGACAGAACACCATGATGACAGCGACAGGGAATGCACTGATGCAGCTGCAAGCCGAGGAACCTCAAGGGTTGACCATCACCACCAGAATCAGGAAGCGGCAAGAAAGGAAAGGATTCTACCAGACTCTCAGAGGGAGCATGGCCTGGCTGACATCTTGATTTCAGATCTACACTCTGGAACTGTGAGAGAATACATTTTTGTTGTTTTAAGAACCAGTTTGTGATACTTTCTTATGGCAGCCCTAGAAAATTCATAGACCTAATAACACAGAATTCTAGGCTGGCACATTACTGTCCAGTGCCGTCCTGGCTTCATCTTCATTTTTCTTTTCCAGGGAAGAGCAATGCAGAAATGAGCCATGTTAATCAGACCAAAGATAATGTAAGGTTCTCCAGCCAGTCAAGAGAGAGAGAGAGGGAGAGAGGGAGGCTGTAATCAGTGAAGTTAATATAAGCAGGTCAATCACTAGTAAGATCAGACTATAGCAAAATGAGTCAGGAGAGCAATGAGAGTACGGTTTGGAGACTGTTTGCCACATCCCTGAATAACAAAGAACCTGTATACAGAATTTAATATACAGAGAATACTGGTGGTCCAGTGGTTAGGAGAATCCCAGGGACGGGGGAGCCTGGCGGGCTGCCGTCTCTGGGGTCGCACAGTCGGACACGACTGAAGCGACTTAGCCGCAGCAGCAGCAGTGGTTAGGACCTAACACTTTCACTGCCAGGGCTGGGGTTCAATCCCTGGTTGAGGAACTAAGATTCCGCAAGTCGTGCAGCCAAAACGAAAACAGAGAACCTGTATAAAATGTAAAAGTGACAGTTGTTGCTCAGAAGTAGGCAAATGCAAATGCTAGTGCACCGGGCTCCTTGATGATGATGATGGTGTTGACATACTTCATACAATAAACAAGAGTAGAAAATAATATAACAAACACTTATGTACCCACAACTTCAGGAAGCAAAAAGATGATCAGAATTCCCTACTTACCCCTGCCCATCCTCTTCCTTCATCCCCCAAAGTAACCATTACAGGGATGTAATTTTTCACAGGTCTCTTGATTTATGCACATCTTACAAGAAAGCATGGACTGAAAGTTTTCTATACCATTCTTTCAAGGACATTTATATAGTGAACACCTCAGAAGACAGAGATGGGACAAAGGTCAGGCAGGCTTTCTGCCCATCTTGTGACCAGACTAATAAAGTCCTTGCCTCTAACTCCTCTAAGACTCAGGAGTCTGGGTCTTCTATCCATATTGATGAAACTGTGGCAAATGGAGTAAAGTCTCAGATTTTTCCAAGTTTTTTAAGACAATGGTCTTAAATTTGGTGTTTATTATTTCCATGTATAAATATTTTTATTAAAGACAGACAGAAATATAGACAGACAAGTTAGATAGATACTGTTTTGCTTATTTACAAAGTTTTTGTAAATAGGTTCATGTGGTATGTATCCTTCAGCAACTTTCTCTTAATTTATCTCCTTCAGTGTTTCATACTCATCCATATTCTAGTTCATTCATTTCATTCTTGTTGATGACTTCTTGTGCGTATGTAAGAGTTTTCCTTGTGTACAAATTTAGGAGTGGAAATGCTGGAATGTAATGTGAAACCATCGTCAGCTTTAGTACATATTGCCAATTTGCTCTCTGATATGGTTGTACCTAACATTTTCATAAGCAATATACAAGAGTTCCTATTTTTCTCCATTCTTGGAAATGTGGTATTGTCATACCTTTGTCTTTACCTATCTGATGAGTATAAAGTATTCCCATCTTTCCACATGTTCTTTGGTCATTCTTCTCTTCAGTTGATGTTTATATTCTTTACCCATTTTTTTCACTGGGTTACTGTGTTTTTCTATGAGTTTTCAGGTTTCTTTATATATTCAAGATACTGATGCTTTGTCTGTTCAGTTCAGTTGCTCAGTCATGTCCAACTCTTTGCGACCCTGTGAAACACAGCACGCCAGGCCTCCCTGTTCATCACCAACTGCCGGAGTCCACCCAAACCCATATCCGTTGAGTTGGTGATGCCATACAACCTCTGTTGTCCCCTTCTCCTCCTGCCTTCAATCTTTCCTAGCATCAGGGTTTTTTCAAATGAGTCAGTTATTCGCAAAGTATTGGAGTTTCACCTTCAGCATCAATCCTTCCAATGAATATTCAGGCATGATGTCCTTTAGGATGGACTGGTTGGATCTCCTTGCAGTCCAAGGGACTCTCATGAGTCTTCTCCAACACTACAGTTCAAAAGAATCAATTCTTCGGCGCTCAACTTTCTTTATAGTCCAACTCTCACATCCATCCATGACTACAGGAAAAATCATAGCTTTGACTAGACAGACCTTTGTTGGCAAAGTAATGTCTCTGCTTTCTAATATGCTGTCTAGGCTGGTCCTAACTTTTCTTCCAAGGACCAAGTGTCTTTTAATTTCATGGCTGCAGTCACCATCTGCAGTGATTTTGGAGCCCAAAAAAATAGTCTCTGGCTCCTCTTCTGTAAATGGAACCTTTGGACTAGATGATCTTTCTGAGTACCTTCCCAGATGTAAGTTTCTCTAACACTATCAGTCCAGGTTATGTGCACCAGCCAGGCAACAGCAGGACCTATGTGAACAGTCTCCACTTCACTATAACTTGGTAAGTGACTGACTAGCTTCTGTGTTTTTCACTCTAACTCCTCCACATGGGTAGCCACTTTGTCCTCTGGGTGCTCACAGCACCGCTCATGTTGCTACTATAACACCATCACATTATGGTTTTGATAATAACACCATCTGTCTCTGTGACTAGATCATGAGCTACACAAGGACAGGGTTGCCTGTAGTATATCCTTAGTACCTCCCATAGCTCCTGATTTAGTGAATGTTTGATGAATGATGGAGGGAGCATGGGCAGGTAGGAAGAAAGGATGGAAACAGAGAAGGCAGGGAGAGAGGGAGGAAGGAATAAAGGAGGGATAGAAGGACAGTATACACCCAATGAACATAAGTTATTAAAACAGTTACCAAATCATTTCTATTTGTTTGTAAAAAATTTGTTCTGTGATGTTTGTAACATGAGGAAGAGGAACCATTAATGAATATTATTGTAGCTACTTTACATGTAGAATCAGTTTTTCAAGATCACATCATAAAACAATGGTATGCCTAATAATTGTGTGTGTGCTCAGTAGTGTCCGATTCTTTGCAACCCCATGAACTGTAGTCCACCAGGTTCCTCCGTCCATGGGATTTCCCAGGCAAGAATACTGGAGCGGATTGCCATTTCCTCCTCCTGAGGATCTTCCCAATCCAGGGATCAAACCTGCATCTGCTGCATTGGCAAGCGGATTCTTTACCACTGTGCCACCTGGGAAGCCCTAATAATGGAAACCAGTAATTTCTGATTTTTAATCTCATGTGGACTGCAAGGAGACCCAACCAGTCCATCCTAAAGGTGATCAGTCCTGGGTATTCATTGGAAGGACTGATGTTGAAGCTGAAACTCCAGTACTTTGGACACCTGATGACTCATTTGAAAAGACCTTGATGCTGGAAAAGATTGGGGGCAGGAGGAGGACGGGATGGCAGAGGATGAGATGGTTGGACGGCATCACGACTCAATGGACATGGGTTTGGGTGGACTCCAGGATTTGGTGATGGACAAGGAGACCTGGTGTGCTACGGTTCATGGGGTTGCAAAGAGTCAGACATGACTGAGCAACTGAACTGAACTGAACTGAATTTCTAATTTTTAATCTCATGTTCCAATAAAGTCTCATTATTTTAGCAAAACCAAACTAGATCTTGAATTAAACTCACTTTTACCCTCTTTCTGCAACAGAGCTGCATTGTTTGCAATTTTGAACTTTTCCCTACTGACATGTTCTAAAGGATTAAAAAGGGACTCTCTAAACTTTAAGACCTTTCATAATTGTGATCTATATATTAGAGATGGGAATACTTCAATACTTCTTCCCTCATAGTTATAATACAATTCCCTACTTGTAGTAAACATAGTTAACAAGTTATATATATAAAAGTGCTTTTGTTGCCATGACAACAGGAAGCAGCAACAGAAGGGGAAATCTTGGCTCTTAAGAGTGGTCTTTTACAAGGTATCAGAGTCTGCTATGAATTCAAACCTTCATTTAGTTTTGTCTTTACATGGCTTGCTTCATTGCTGCAAAGATAATCTAACTTTCTCAGTTGAATATTGGCCTCTGGAAAAGCAACATCTGAACAGGACTTTTAATCCTTTCCTGCGGGAGGGGTACATTATCTGCTCATCTTGAAAAACTTCCCAGTGTTTTCTACCTCTTACTCTAATATATTTTTTTGCAATTTATTATGCCAGTATCTCTGAGGTTTGGTTTTGTTTTTTTAATTTTTAATTGAAGGATAATTACAGTGTTGTGTGTCTACTGAATATAAGCGAAGTGGCTCAGTCGTGTCTGACTCTTTGCAACCCCATGGACTGTAGCCTACCAGGCTCCTCCGTCCATGGAATTTTCCAGGCAAGAATACTGGAGTGGGTTGCCATTTTCTTCTCCAGGGTATCTTCCCAACCCAGGAATCAAACCCAGGTCTCCCACATTGCGGGCAGACGCTTTACCGTCTGAGCCACCAGCGAAGCCTAAACAGGTGAAAGTGAAAGTCACTCAGTCATGTTCGACTCTTTGCAACCCCATGGACTACGCAGTCCAGGGAATTCTCTCGGCCAGAGTACTGGAGTGGGTAGTCTATCCCTTCTCCAGAGAATCTTCCCAACCTAGGGATCGAACGAGGGTCTCCTACATTGCAGGCAGATTCTTTACCAACTAAGCTATTGGGGAAGCCAACACAGTGGCTTTTTTAAAAATTTAATTTTTTTACTTTATTAACAAAATTTATTTATTTTATTTATTTTAATTGGAGGCTAATTACTTTACAGTATTGTGGTGGTTTTTGCCATACATTGACATGAATCAGCCACAGGTGTACATGTGTCCCCCATCCCCAAACCCCCTCCCACCTCCCTCCCCATCCCATCCCTCTGGCTTGTCCCAGTGTACTGACTTTGAGTGCCCTGTTTCATGCATCAAACTTGGACTGGCAATCTATTTCACATATGGTAATATACATGTTTCAATGCTATTCTCTCAAATTGTCCCACCCTTGCCCTCTCCCACAGAGTCCAAAAGTCTGTTCTTTATATCTGTGTCAAAAGTCTGTTCTTTATATCTGTGTCTCTTCTGAGGTTTTTAAATCATAATTAGTAAGATCATTATTCAAAAATAAAAAGGTAAGTGGATTATGAGAGCCAGACTAGGAATGAAAGAGTGTGGAGATAAAGAGTGGATTAGAGTAACCATGGCAGTAATTCATCTGCTCTGCTCCTCTTCAAGCAGACCTCTTTCCAGCTGGCCCCACCAGACACACTAGCTTCCAGACATGCTAGTGACACTGGTGATCTCATGATTGTGCACCTTGTGAAAGTGTGATAGTGAAAGCCACTCAGTTGTGCCTAACTCTTTGCAACCCCATGGACTATACAGTCCATGGAATTCTCCAGGCCAGAATACTGGAATGGGTAGCTTTTCCCTTCTCCAGTGGGTCTTCCCAACCCAAGGATTGAACCTAAGTCTCCCTCATTGCGGGCGGATTCTTTACCAATCAAGCCATCAGGGAAGCCCACAAGGGCAACTGGCAAGGTGTTGACAAATGGGGCCATCCACTAGATGGTTCCATTGGAACAGTACTTCCCAAAGTGTGGGCTCCAATTCATGTGCATCAGAATCTCCCTGCATTCTGTTAAAACACATTATTTTAAAGTTCTATTCCTGATCTGCTGAATCAGAAATGTTGAGTGTTGGGTTTGAGAGATTTGAATGCTAAAAAGCACACTAAAATTTGGGAACTACTGCCTTAGAGTGACGTTTGGAGAAAAAAAAAAGGAGGGAAATCCTTCTGGCATTAAGTACATAAGAAGGAGGAGGAGTCTGCAGCCTAGGTAATGAAAAGGGAAGCAGACAAGCTAAAGATAAAGCTGGCTTGTTCACAGCTTTCCTTAGGCTTTTACCTTGGTTCTGACTTCTATAGATTTAAGCCAGGCAAAAGTGTGCTCTAAGCATATGCGCTGTGGGTAATGCTGGTGTTGGTGTTTGAACCTGAAAAATGAGCCTGCTTCTAAGCTAACTCATTGTGCCAGCACCAGAGATGCCAAAGATGATGTTTTCCGCTTCCCAGAAGAGTCAGGCAGGCAAGCTAAATCAACTGAGTATTGGGAGGTCCACATCCACAGTGAGATACCACTTCATACCCTTTAAGATTAAGTATTATCTAGAAGACAGACGGTAGTTAGTGTTGACAACGGTGTGGAGAAAGTTGAAACTTTTACATTGCTGATTATGTAAATTGCTAGAATGTATAATGATGCACCTCTTTGGAAGACATTTTGGCAGTTCCTCAAAAAGTTAAACATAGGAGGACTTCCATGATGGTCCAGTGGTTAAGAATCCTCTTGCCAATGCAGGGGACATGGGTTTGATTCCTAGTCCTGGAGGATCCCGTATGCTATGGGGCAACTAAGCCTGAGTGCGACAACTACTGAAGCCTGCATACCCTAGAGCCGGGGATCCACAACAAGAGAAGCCATTGCAGTGAGATGCCCACGCACCACAGCCAGAGTATCCCTGGCTCGCTGCGACTAGAGAAAGCCCGCATGCAGCAATGAAGACCCAGTACAGTCAAAAATTAAAAACAAAAAAAAGTAAAATGTTTTAAGGGTTTCCATGTCACCCAGAAATTATACTCTTAGGGATGCACTCAAAAGAACTGAAAACACTTGTTTACACAAGAACTTCTTTACAGATGTTCATAGCCCAAAAGTAGAAACAACCAAAATTTCCATCAACTGAAGAATAAACAAATGTGCTTTATTCATGCCATTGGAATATTACTGAGCAATAGACAGAAATGAAATATTGACACATAGACACATACTGCAACATAGAAGAACCTTGAAAACATTATGCTAACTGAAATGAGCCACACACAAGAAAGCATACATATTATTTCATAATATATGGAATAGGAAATCACCTACGTGAAATAGGCAAATCCCCAGAGACAGAAATTAAATGATTGGTTACGAGGCATTGTGGGAAGGAGGGAATGAGGAGTGACTACTAATGGGCACGGGGCTTCTTTAGCGAGGCAATAAAGTATTCTGGAGTTAGGTAGTGGTGATAGTTGCAGAGCTCTGTGAATACACTAAAACTACTGAATTCTATACTTTTAAGAGTGATTTGTGTGGTGTTATCTATGGTCACGTATGGATGTGAGAGTTGGACTGTGAAGAAGGCTGAGTGCCGAAGAATTGATGCTTTGGAACTGTGGTGTTGGGGAAGACTCTTGAGAGTCCCTTGGACTGCAAGGAGATCCAACCAGTCCATGCTGAAGGAGATCAGCCCTGGGATTTCTTTGGAAGGACTGATGCTAAAGCTGAAACTCCAGTACTTTGGCCACCTGATGCGAAGAGTTGACTCATTGGAAAAGATTCTGATGCTAAGAGGAATTGGGGGCAGGAGGAGAAGGGGACGACAGAGGATGAGATGGCTGGATGGCATCACTGACTTGATGGACATGAGTCTCAGTGAACTCCAGGAG
>NW_011494787.1:4343259-4349578 GCF_000754665.1 Bison bison bison
ACAGAGGATGAGATGGCTGGATGGCATCACTGACTTGATGGACATGAGTCTCAGTGAACTCCAGGAGTTGGTGATGGACAGGGAGGCCTGGCGTGCTGTGATTCATGGGGTCACAAAGAGTCGGACACGACTGAGCGACTGATCTGATCTGATCTGATCTATGTCTCAATTTTAAAAAGTTATGGGAGAAATGGCCAAGAAAGGAGTCAATTTGACTACATGAAAAAAAAAATGATTTGGGGTTGTCTATAGGAAAAGCTAACTTCTGTTTTCTTCTATTCACCCAATACTTCCAACATCAGATGTGTGGATCTTACACACATCAAGCAGCTGTGTGTCCTATGATTCATTTCAGTTCCGACAGGATCTACCTAAGGTCTGCATCAGATCCCATAGGTTAAGGGCTCAGTCCCACGAGACCACCCACCTCCCACTTCAGATGCCGATCACAAGTCTAGATTGTTACCCATGCGCTGACCAACCAGCTGTTAATCAGAGGTTGCTGTGACACCCCTCCCCCACCAGGTTTGATTAATTTGCTAAGCAGCTCACAGAAGAAATACAGTTAATTTACTAGATTACTTGTTTATTATAAAAAGGATCCCCTGGAGTAGGAAATGGCAACCCACTCCAGAACTCTTGCCTGGAGAATCCCAAGGGCAGAGGAGCCTGGCAGGCTACAGCCCACAGGGTCGCAAAGAGTCAGACATGACTGAGCAATTAACACTTTCACTTTTAACTTAAGATGAGCAATATGGAAGAGGTGCATAGGATAAAGTCCAGAAGTGTCCTGAGCACAGAAGCTTCTGTTCTCATGGAGTTGGAGTTCTCCACCTTCCTGGTATTGGATGCATTCACCAACCTGGAAATTCTCCACACCTGTATCGTAGGAATTTTTATGGAGGCTTCATCCATAGGAATGACCAATTATTAACTCAATCTCCATTCCCCTCCACTTCCTGGATGATGGAGGCAGAGCTGAAAGTTCCGAGCTTCTAATCATGGCTAGGTCTTTTGGGTAACCAGCTCCCATTCTGAAGTTATCCAGAAGCCCACCTAGAATCTCTTCATTAGAACGAAAGAAACGCTTATCACCTAGGAAATTCCAAGGGATTTAGGAGCTCTGTCAGGAGCCAGAAATAAGACCAAATATTAGAACAAAAGATGCTACTAGTGCTCTTCAGTTCAGTTCAGTTCAGTCGCTCAGTCGTGTCCGACTCTTCGTGACCCCATGAATCGCAGCACGCCAGGCCTCCCTGTCCATCACCAACTCCCGGAGTTCACTCAGACTCACGTCCATCGAGTCAGTGATGCCATCCAGCCATCTCATCCTCTGTCGTCCCCTTCTCCTCCTGCCCCCAATCCCTCCCAGCATCAGGGTCTTTTCCAATGAGTCAACTCTTCGCATGAGGTGGCCAAAGTATTGGAGTTTCAGCTTTAGTATCAGTCCTTCCAATGAACACCCAGGACTTTATCACTTAGGAAATTACAAGGGTTTTTGGAAATCTGTTTCAGGAACTGGGGGCAAAGGCCACATTTTTTTCTATTATTTTACAGTGGTATTAACATGCTGTATTGAGGTAATCAAAGGCGACACAGCCCCCTCCAAGAGAGGGACATCTGTTTATTGGATGGGATAGAGAAATATCAAGGAAGACTTGCCCAAAGAGGACATTAGGGATAAGAATGAAATTAAAAGGCCATTGTAAAGTAATTAGCCTCCAATTAAAACAACTAAATTTAAAAAAAAAGAAATTAAAAGGGCAGATATCGGAGACATAGCTCTTTTGAGAAACAGCAAGGAATTAGGCATGTGAGGGACTACCAGGCAAATAAACTAGAGAACAAGACAGTGATTAAGAAAAGTCCTGAGTGATTCAAACCAGTGCAGAAAAGATGAACTTGTTAATAGGTAGTGTTGGGACAACTGGAGAGCCATATTGAAAAAAAAAAAAAAGACAAAATTAAAATCATTCCTCATATCATATACTAGTGTTAATCACAAAAGGATAGAGATTTAAGTATTAATAATATGATATCATAAAGTACTAGAAGAAAACACAGGCTTCAGCAACCTGGAGTGGTGAAAACTTTCTGGACTCTAATTCAAACTCCAAGGTTGAAGACTGAGAGATGAAGTTACATGAATCTAATCAAGCCTAACTGCCAGCCTATAAAAAATACAAGGGATAAAAGAACCTGTTTAACGACACCAAAAGGTGCAACCAACAAAATCCAGAGTATGAGTGTATCAGGTTTGTACTGCTTGGTGAGCAGCTTTCTTCAACAAATAAATGCCAAAAGAGTGTTGTGGTGGGGAGTGTTGCCTTTAGATTAAAAGAGATTCAAAATACTTATCAACCAAATGAAATATATGGATCTTATTTATACTCAAAATTTTTTTAATACTGAAAAAGACAACTTTTAAATAAATGAAGAAATTCAAACACTGTGCTCTTCTGAAGTCACTCAATCATGTCCAACTCTTTGTGACCCCATGGACTTTACAGTCCATGAAATTCTCCAGGCCTCAATACTGGAGTAGGTAGCCTTTCCCTTCTCCAGGGGATTTTCCCAACCCAGGTACTGAACCCAGGTCTACTGCATTGCAGGCGGATTCTTTACCAGCTGAGCCACAAGGAAAGCCCAAGAATACTGGAGTGGGTACCCTGTCCCTTCTCCAGTGGATCTTCGAGACCCAGGAATTGAACCAGGGTCTCCTGCTTTGCAGGCAGATTCTTTACCAACTGAGCTATTAGGGAATCCCTGTGTTGGTATTGGATAATTTTTGAAATTATCATTAATTTTATTAAGTATGATAATGGTAATATGTTATATTAAAAAGAGGAGGCCTTATCTCTTAGAGATATGGATTGAAATATTTACAGATGAAATGGTATCATCTTTGGTATTTAAAATAATCCAAAAAAAAGATGTGTATGGGAAATGGAGTTCAGTTCAGTCATTCAGTCATGTCCCACTCTTTGTGACCCCACGGACTGCAGCACACCAAACTTCTCTGTCCATTACCAACTCCCGGAGCTTACTCAAACTCATGTCCATTGAGTCGGTGATGCCATCCAACCATCTCATCCTCTGTGATCCCCTTCTCCTCCTGCCTTCAATCTTTACCAGCATCAGGGTCTTTTCAAGTGAGTCAGTTCTTCATATCAGGTGGCCAAAGTATTGGAGTTTCAGCTTCAGCATCAATCCTTCCAATGAATATTCAGGACTGATTTCCTTTAGGATTGACTGGTTAGATCTCCTTGTAGTCCAAGGGACTCTCAAGAGTCTTCTCCAACACCACAGTTCAAAAGCATCAGTTCTTTGGCATTCAGCTTTCTTTATAGTCCAACTCTCACATTCATACATGACTACTGGAAAAACCATAGCTTTGACCAGACATACCTTTGTTGGCAAAGTAATGTCTCTGCTTTTTAATATGCTGTCTAGGTTGGTCATAACTTTTCTTCCAAGGAACAAGTGTCTTTTAATTTCATGGCTGCAGATTTGGAGCCGCAAAAAATAAAATTTCACTGTTTCCACTGTTTCTCCATTTATTTGCCATGAAGTGATGGGACCAGATGCCATGATCTTAGTTTTCTGAATATTGAGTTTTAAGCCAATTTTTTCACTCTCCTCTTTGACTTTCATCAAGAGGCTCTTTAGTTCTTCTTCATTTTCTGCCATAAGGGTGGTGTCATCTGCATATCTGAGGTTATTGATATTTCTCCTGGCAATCTTGATTCCAGCTTGTGCTTCATCCAGCCCAGCATTTCTCATGATGTACTCTGCATATAAGTTAAATAAGCAGGGTGACAATGTACAGCCTTGACATACTCCTTTCCAGATTTGGAACCAGTCAGTTGTTCCATGTCCAGGTCTAACTGTTGCTTCTTGACCTGCATATAGACTTCTCAGGAGACAGATCAGGTGGTCTGAAATTCCCATATCTTTAAGAATTTTCCACAGTTTGTTGTGATCCACACAGCGTTTTCTAAAAACAGCTTGAACATCTGAAAGTTCACAGTTCAAGTATTGCTGAAGCCTGGCTTGGAGAATTTTGAGCATTACTTTGCTAGCATGTGAGATGAGTGCAATTGTGGGGTAGTCTGAACATTCTTTGGCATTGCCTTTCTTTGGGATTGGAATGAAAAGGTGTAAATAAAATTAAATGGTATACTTTTAAAAATAATTATTAAAGCTGGATAAGAGTCAGACACAACTCAGTGACTGAACAGTAACAACAAAAGCTGGGTGATAAGTACATGAGTATTCATTATTCTGTTCTATCTTGTCATAAAAATACTATTCTCATTCCTTTGGAAGTAAATCTGAAAATTCTCAGATCCATTAAAGGCCTGGTAAGCAAGGATAATGCCAAGCTGAAATTGGCATCTGAGGGGGTATAGCCCTGGGGATAAGAAGGCTAGATAAGGCACCATCAGTGAGGGTCAAGGACTGGACCAGGCGGGTGTCATGGATGGGGGAGGGGAGGATCTGGGTATGGACACTATGAAGTTGGTAGAAGTGGTAGAACTTGATGACCTACTGATGGAGAATGCTACAGAAGTAGGAATCAGGGATGACTCAGGCTCAGAATGGCTGTGTGGTTCATTTAACAAGCAAGGAAATTCAGAATTTCCCTGATGGTCCAGTATTTAAGACTCAGCACATCCACTGCAGGGGGCATGAGCTTGATTTCTGGTCAGGGAAGTTCCGCATGCTGCAATGCAGCAACCCCCTCACTCCTCCAAAAAAAAGCAAGGAAATTCAGAAGATATTAAAGTTAGGAGTGAAGGAAGTGACAGGTTCCACTCAGACAGTTTGTCTCTGTGCCTGTGGAACATCCAGAGCTTAGGAAAGAAGTCTGCATTAGAGACATGGTGTTGGCAGTGATCAGCTGCAGCATAATAGCCCACATAATAGCCCCATAATCAGCCCACAGCATGTAGCATGTGGGCACAAGAAAACACTCCCTTTGTGAGCAAGCTTTCTTATCTAATTAATAAATTAATCTTGGACTGTTGTTAACATTAAAAAGCAAAACTGGTTTCATCAAGGATGATATATGAGACCCAAATAGTAATAATCTATGATACCCATGATATCCTGTTGGCTCTCAATTTCCATTTTGAACAGGTCATAGATCTTCAGGGTTTCACTGCAAGGCTTCCTTGTTTCATTTCTTTCCCCTACTTTTCAAGAGAACACTAAGGCTTAAATGGACTTCACTGCTGACTCAGATGGTAAAGCATGTGCCTGCAATGCGGGAGAGCTGGGTTCAATCCCTGGGTCAGAAAGTTCCCCTGGAGAAGGAAATGGCAACCCACTTCAGTACTCTTGCCTGGAGAATTCCATGCACGGAGGAGCCTGGTAGGCTACAGTCCATGGGGTAGCAAACAGTCAGATACGACTGAGAGAATTCACTTTCACTTTCAAGGCTTAAATACATTAGGGAGAAAACATCTCATATGAAAGATCAACTTTTTCTTACTTTGCCTTTTTTCTACTGTCTATAGTATAAATATTATAAAAAGTGAAAACATTAGAACCATCTAGATCCAGGGGCATCATACAATGTCCTATCTTTTAAACAACCATGATAGTTTTTTTAAAACTATCCTTCTGTTTGTGTTAGTCGCTCAGTCATGTCTGACTCTTTGCGATCCCATGGACTATATAGCCCTCCAGGCTCCTCTGTCCATGGGATTTCCCAGGCAAGAATACTAGAGTGGGTTGCCACTTCCTTCTCCAGGGAATCTTCCCCATCCAGGGATTGAACTCAGGTCTTCCCCATTGCAGGCAGATTCTTTACTGTCTGAACCACTAGGGAACAAAGGAGCAGCTAGTTTAAAAAAGCATTTAGGGATTGATTGCACCTTGGATAAAGGCAAAGAGAAGACTCTTCAGCCCGTATCATATATGTGGCTAGGGGAACATCAGGCCATCTGCTCAGTTCAGTTCAGTTCAGTTGCTCAGTTGTGTCCGACTCTTTGCGACCCCATGAATCGCAGCACACCAGGCCTCCCTGTCCATCACCAACTCCCGGAGTTCACTCAGACTCACGTCCATCGAGTCAGTGATGCCATCCAGCCATCTCATCCTCTGTCATCCCCTTCTCCTCCTGCCCCCAATCCCTCCCAGCATCAGTCTTTTCCAATGAGTCAACTCTTCGCATGAGGTGGCCAAAGTACTGGAGTTTCAGCTTTAGCATCATTCCTTCCAAAGAAATCCCAGGACTGATCTCCTTTAGAAGGGACTGGTTGGATCTCCTTGCAGTCCAAGGGACCCTCAAGAGTCTTCTCCAGCACCACAG
>NW_011494787.1:4349678-4350015 GCF_000754665.1 Bison bison bison
AAGCAGGGTGACAGTATACAGCCTTGACGTACTCCTTGTCCTATTTGGAACCAGTCTGTTGGTCCTTGTCCAGTTCTAACTGTTGCTTCCTGACCTGCATATAGGTTTCTCAAGAGGAAGGTCAGGTGGTCTGGTATTCCCATTTCTTTCAGAATTTTCCACAGTTTATTGTGATCCACACAGTCAAAGGCTTTGGCATAGTCAATAAATCAGAAATAAATGTTTTTCTGGAACTCTTGCTTTTTTGATGATCCAGCGGATGTTGGCAATTTGATCTCTGGTTCCTCTGCCTTTTCTAAAACCAGCTTGAACATCTGGAAGTTCACGGTTCATGTAT
>NW_011494787.1:4350445-4360708 GCF_000754665.1 Bison bison bison
TTGGCATAGTCAATAAATCAGAAATAAATGTTTTTCTGGAACTCTTGCTTTTTTGATGATCCAGCGGATGTTGGCAATTTGATCTCTGGTTCCTCTGCCTTTTCTAAAACCAGCTTGAACATCTGGAAGTTCACGGTTCATGTATTGCTGAAGCCTGGTTTGGAGAATTTTGAGCATTACTTTACTAGCATGTGAGATGAGTGCAATTGTGCGGTAGTTTGAGCATTCTTTGGCATTGCCTTTCTTTGGGATTGGAATGAAAACCGACCTTTTCCAGTCCTGTGGCCACTGCTAGGCTTTAACAAAACATAATAACATTTGGTTGAAAGCACAGAATGATTTTACAAGCCAAAGTTAAAGTTTGTAAGCAGTTGAGGCACTTGTAGGTCTTTTTTTCTTTTTAAAGATATTTGTATACTTACCATTTATATTCAGATAAGAAGAGAAGCACACTGACATCTTTCTTTTTCTGTTATTCTCCTAATCTTGTGTTGACTGCCCAATTCAAACTCCTTAGCCTGCCGTTCGACACCTCCATAATTTGGCTTCACCCAAAATGACTTAAATCAGAATTTTGAAGGTGGACCCAGGCATCAGTTTGTTTTCTAATCTCCCCTGGGGATTGTGCAGCAGTATTGAAACTGACTGTGGTTACAATATCAATGAGAAGACAGCTGGGATATTTGGAGTATCTATGAAAGTGAAAAGTGAAAGTGTTAGTCGCTCAGTCATGTCCAACTCTCTGTGACCCCATGGACTGTAGGCCGCCAGACCCCTCTGTCCATGGGATTCTCCAGACAAGAATACTGGAGTGGGTTATGGTCAGCAGCAAACATAGGAACTGAAGTTTTTCAGAGCTTCTGGTGGCAGCTATGATGTACATGTCTGTGCACGTGTGATCTGTGTTTGCTGTGTCTCTGCCCTGCTCGTAGGTGACTGCCGTGCGGGTGTACGTGAACAGCTCCTCCGAAAACCTCGACTACCCGGTCCTGGTCGTGGTTCGCCAGCAGAAAGAGGTGCTGTCCTGGCAGGTTCCTCTGCTCTTCCAAGGACTGTAAGTGGATCTTGCCTTGACAGCGTCATTACATTTGTTTTCCTTCAACATCCTAGACTTCAACTGCTCTTTTCCCTAGAGAAATCAGATGTTCGACTCGTTGACATAGTATGCATGCTGAGTGCAAACAGGTGACATGCTACCTGCCCTGACCGGTTCAGCTCTGTCCAGCTTCTTTCCTCTTTGATGATCTCTGATAAGAACCTAGAATTGTAGCACCTGAAGAATGTCTTGGTTGGTTAGTGGGTCATCCACGGAGGACAGAGCTAGGCCTTGCAGTCACCTTAAGTGAGTAACAGCTCCCATTCTTCACAATGTTCACCGAGTGTGCTTTCTTTATCCCGTAATATTTATTGAGCATTACTAAATGATCGATGCTGGGGATACAGTGGTGGAAAACAACAATGAAGTCTCTTCCTCATGGAGTTTCTATTTTCGCAGGGGACACTATAGGACACTAGAGCACTAGCAGGGACAAAGCAGAAAGCATGCAGACATGGGCACAGAGCACAGTGTGAGATCATCTTGGAGGCTAAGAATGTGAGGACTGAAACACTGACTCTGATGCCTTGACTCGGACTCTGGGGCTTTCTTTATATTTGTTTAGCAAAGGCTTAAAGAGTGGCAAAATGGAATCAGGTTGTTTTATCAGAACAGTTTCCCTTCCAAAATCTGATTAATTTTCTGATTGAATTAGGAGGGTGATGTGATGCAGACACAGTCTAAGTGAACTGGTCGGCCCTCAGCAGTCCCCATATCTGTGCTATAATGTCACACAATTCTGTGCCAAGTACTTTAGCTGTAAAAATCACTTCGGTGGGTCCAGTATGAAGTTTTAAATATAAGGACCTGGAAAGAAATTCAGAGAGAACTGAAAGGAAATGTTTGTTTCCCTGCTTGTTCATTGAGTGTCCTTTTCCTTCTCGCTGGTTTTCCCTCCCCTGGCTGCTGCAGATACCAGAGGAGCTACAACTACCAGGAAGTGAGCCGTACCCTTTGCCCCTCCGAAGCAACCAATGAAACAGGACCTCTGGAGCAACTGATATTTGTAGATGTCGCATCCATGGCGCCCCTGGGTGCCCAGTACAAACTGCTGGTTACCAAGCTCAAGCACTTCCAGCTGCAGTAAGCAGGACTCCTTGTGGCCTTTCTGTGTTCGCCTGTCTGCTCTTCCTGTGCTGTGCGTGCTTGGTCCTGCTTCCTCCCTCCCAGATCAGCACTCCAGAAGGAAGTCAGCCACTTGGCGTATTGTCTGTGCACCTTCGGAACTCCCCTGCTCACAGCTGGGCAGCAGGGCCTTAATCTGTGCAACAGGGGGGCAGAGGGGAGAGTGGTGGACCCGACAGGCGTATCCGTTCCTGGGGGTCTGTGCAGACCCCCTCCTGTCTGCCATCCCAGCTAGAGTGATGTCCAAGCACTAGGGTGGGTACTTCTGTGTTCCTCACCAGTGCCACCTTCCTGAAGGCAGTTTTAGTTTTGTTTTAAGGAAGATCTTAAGCTGGTTTTCTCGTCCTTATTACTATTCCAGTTTTCTCTTTCTGGTTAGGAATGTATACAGGCTGAAAATAATATTTTATGTGGCTTTGTCCTGTGTGTAAAAAACTTAATGACTGCTTCCTCCTTCTCCTTGCACTACTGTCTTTGAAACCAAATCAGTCAGGATACATCATCTCAAATTGTTTACCTTAGACATGGAGTAAAGTGGAGGGCATTGTCTCCAAAGCATCTGTTCCCTCTCAGAGGTTACTCATGTAAAATATTGCATAAATCTGTGTGAAAAGGTAAACAGAAAAGCTAAGGTTATTCCTTAATAAGGTCAAAAACTTCAGGGAGTTTCCTGTCCCATCCTACTCTAAGCTCAAGGGTTCTCAAGGGTTCAAACCATTTCCTCCCTTTTCAGTGTTCTAAGGAAACTTTTAAAAATATATCATCAAACTGCTTATATTAAAATTTTCATTTGTTCTCATCAAAAGGTATCATTAAGAGAACAGAAAGACAAGCCATAGACTGGAGCATATGTTTCCAACATACGTAAGAAAGGACTCATATACAGAATGCATAAAGAACCTCTATAAATCAATAAGAAAACACTGGCAAGATTTTGATTGCCATCTCCGGTATCACCCATCCTTCTGTGGCTCTGGCTTCTTCTGGTTGAGGATCTTAGAGCCTACAAGTCTGAGCACTGCTTAGGTTCAGACTCCATTTCAGTGGAGTGAATAGGTTTTCTGAGGCAAAAATGAGGAGACCTCAGGGCCAGAAGCTACTTGAGAAAACAATCGCAACTCTGACCTCTCACTGGAACTTTGGGACAGAGTCAGAAGAATCTCAGAAGGAGAACTAATGTTTATATTTACCCAATGAAAATGAACAACATATCATATGTGGTGGGTTTTCTAAATCCCATTAGTCTTACTTGGCATATGTGAGTCCATTTGTATGTTGCTTACAAGAGTACAATCTTTAAAAAAGAATGTATGAATGTAAATAAAAGATAGTAAAAGAAATATCATGCTGATACTAAATAAAAGAAAGTTGATATAGTATATCATATTATACGAGATATTCCTTAATGCAAAACGCATTATTAGCTATAGAGAAATTTATTTTTGCCCCTTATTTTTCTGATCAGAATGTTCTGCTCTATTATAAAACTCTCTTTCAATTTTCTCAGGTATTTATCTTGGTCTTCTCTGTACCCTGTGACAGTGTATATATACCTGGACATAGATGGACAGATGGATTAATGAATGTTCAGAAGGATGGAGAAGTAGTTAGAGCATTTTACAAGTCCCTCCATTAACTGCAGAGCAAAAAAAGTGATGTGATGATTTCAAGAGCAAAGAACCACCTACCTACCCCCCAAAAAGGGCAGAAAAATATCAATTATATCAGTATCTAAGAGGGAGGTTTGATCATTATAGTGTATATATTTTTAATAGACTCTCCATGTGATTCTAACGTGCAGCCAGAGTTAGAGAACAACTACCTTTAAGCAATTTCTAAATGTGGTTCTTGTGCTTGTTTTAATATTTAAATTTATTTGTGATATTAAACAGTATGGGAATGCGTGCTCATAATCTGAAGGACGTGGCACACATTGCTTGAACAGAGGGCATTTTGAGCTTCAGAGAAGCCCTGCATCTACTAACTGGCCTCTGTGTGTCTAACCTGTCACTGTCACTTGGTAGCAGTGTACTTGAATCCTAGGGCTGGTATCTCTAAGGCTAATTAGATGCTTTGGAGAACTGAATTCTGTGAAACTGAAGTCATAAGGTCACAAGTCTGCGAGTGTTAATGAATGATTCACATGTAGTGAAACTGCGAATCTATTTTCACGTTGTTTTTTGTTTCTGCCTCTCACAATGTGACTTGACTTCAGCAACCAAACATTCAAGACTGTTTCAAAATGTACATAGTTACAAGAGTTTCTCTGAGACTAAAATAAGCCAGAGAAGAGATGGAACTGAGATTTATGTGTCCCTTCCTCCCTGGCCCTGGATTGTCCCACGTCATTCAGTTGTGTCTAACTCTTTGCAACCCCATGGATGGTAGCCTGCCAGGCTCCTCTGCCTATGGAATTCTCCAGGCAAGAATACAGGAGTGGTTAGCCATTTCCTTCTCCAAGGGATCTTCCCGACCCAGGGATAGAACCAGGGATCCTGCATTGCTGGAAACCCAGAAATCCAGAGAATGATGGATCAGGCAAGAGCTGAGGTCTGGGGACATCTGGACTCTAGGTATTGAGAGAAACACTGAAGAATTAACTCAACTTTCCTTACATTGAAGTTTCTCTTGTATGTTTTTCTGTGTCAGACTAGAAGGTACATGAAACACATCCTGGGATTTTTTTTTCTCGAATTATAAATTTTAAGAATAGAAGGACATTTGGGGATTGAACTCACTCATTTCATTTTTTACAGATGAGCAAACTGATGCCCAGAGAGGTTAAGTGATTTGTACACACTCACACAGCTGAGAAAGGGCAACATCAAGACTAGATTTGACTCTGACTTGAAGTTCTGAGTTCTTCCCACTATAACATGCTATTTCTACTTTCTGTTTTAAAACTGCCTTCTGAATTTTTGTTGACCTAAAAATGTTTCTCAATTCCAAGAAGCATTTCTTTATTTAAATCCAGCTTAAAAAATAAAATTATGCTTTAAAACATTACTCCTCGCTGTCTTAACTCTCCTGCACCTGTCTCCACACACACACGTGCACACACACACACACACACACACACACGTTTTTCCCTCACTCCTTTTCCCAGACACCATTGCTCTGGTGTTCAGTGTGCCAGAGTGTGATGCTGCAGACAGGGAAGAGCAGAAGGCTGCAGGAACAGGCAGACACCTGACCCTGGGGTGGGAGGAGCTTGGAAGGGCCGTTAAGAAATTTAGACAGTTGTCTAAATTGTCATAGGTGTGTGGAGAATGGATTTGAAGGGGGCAAGACTGGAGGCAGAGAAATTAAAAGGACTGATGCTGTGATCAAGATAAATAATATGGAGATGAATGGAAGAATTTGGAGGTGAAGTTGACAAAGCTTGATTGAATATTTGGGGTGAGGGAAATGGGAGAGTCAAGGATGACCATTATAACTTGTAAATGGCGGTGCCTCTAAGAGAAAAAGAATTTTGAGGAGGGAAGGAAGAGATGATAAGTTCATGCTGAACTTGAAGTGCAGTACCTAGCAGAGTGTCGAATGCACACCAGCACAATGCTCAGGAGAGAGGGCTGAGCGACACAGCGCCCACCAAAGAGAAGCTTCACGTGGAAGCCTGGGCCATGTGGTGCCCAAGGCAGAATTACAGGAGACAAGGGGAAAGGCAGGCAGTACCCCATCCTTGCTCTTTGAGGTCTTTATTCTGTACCAAGGAGTTTAGACTTCACCTTGCAGATTATGGAAGCCACTAATGAATCTGATCTTTGAGATGATTTTAGTAGCCATGTGGAAGACGAATTGGAGAGGTGGGGGTAGAGGCACATAGGCAAATGAAAACTTACTTGAATAGAGAGGAATAAAAAAGTTATCAGGACCTGAATATATTATGGCGGCAACAAAGTTGTAATGGAGAAAAAGAGTCAAATAACACACATGGAGACAATTTACAAATCCAAAAACTACATGTGGCATGATCAGACAAGGAGGGGACATATGTATACCTACAACTGATTCATGCTGATGTTTGGCGAAAAACAACAAAACTCTGCAAAGCAATTATCCTTCAATTAAAAAATAAATTTAAATTTAAAAAATACAGTCTTGTATGAGTACTTGAATCCTTCAACCCTCCTGTAGCCTTCCAAGTGGGCTCTTGAGTCTGTATTGAGAGGGAGTTTTCAGTGTGCTAGCACAGCTACTATGCTGTAAATAGCAATAGATTTTTGAGGAAATGGATGAGTGAAGAGGCTTTTAGACCATTTTATTATGCGTCATCCTATGTAATTGCCCTTTGATATTTGGGGTAGAGTACATAATGATTTACATTGCTTTTCATGTTTATTTGTTTGTTTTCTTATTGGATGTTACTTGAGCAAAGACAGTGCTTCATACTAATAGAATCAGTAAGACAGAGTGAGCAGTAGTTGTGGAGGGGAATCCAAGATCACTCCAACAATGATATCAGAAGTCAGATGAGGCTTATGGACAGACGTGGCAGATAAGGGTCAAGGAAAGGGGAGTACATTCCATTTTGATCATATATAGAGTTTGAGATGCCTTGAGGGACAGTGAAGTACAGAAGCCCAGCAGAGAAACACTCTTCAGTGAGTGGAGCTCTAGAAGTAGCCCTGGGCTGAATGTGGAGACTTGTGATTCTCTGGCATTGTTGCAGCAACTGTGTGTGTGTGTGTGTGTGTGTGTGTGTGTGTGTGTGTGCAGACACATACATACATACATATATATGAGATTTTTATGGCAATTATAACATATGGTTATACATATATGAATGAAGATATATATGGTTAAGGAAAATGAGATCAAAAACAGGACTGTGGGTCAGATCCTCATGTAAGGGATGCTCTGAGAAACAGGAACTCTCAGAAGAAGCTGAGTCCGCATGGGCAGATGCATGAGAGAAAACCCAGGAAAGCAGATGTCACAGAGCCCACGGGAGGCAAAGTTCTAAGGCAGAAGGTGTGGTAGTCAGTGTCAAATGTCACAAAGAGGGAAAGAACATTAGGGATTAAGTCACTGAATTTAGCCAAGAGGAGGTGACTGGCAACCTCAGGGAGATGGTAGGGAAAGAACCCTGACAGTAGTGGGGAGAGGAAAGGGTGAATGAGGGATGGGAGCACAGCACCCTGTGACGAGGCTGGTCTGTGAAGGAGAGGGACGATACAGAATGACGTCGAAGGAGGGAAATCCAGGGGAAAGAGCACAACTTTGTTGGGGGCATTTGTTTGTTATTTATGTTGAAAATGGTTGAGACTACAGTATGTTTATAAACCAAGGAGAAGCAAGGCAAATAAAGTTTATAGGACAGTTGGATTTTTGTAGAAGCAAAGTCCCAGAGAAGAGAAGAAAGGACAGAATTTAGCACATGCGTGGAGTTTATCCTCTGACCAGAGCCATGAGGTGGAGGGCTACAGATGGTGGAGGGCTGTGGGGAGATTTGTGGTAAACAAAGTCAGTTCATGACAGATGGCAGGAAAGAGATAATAGGAAACGATAGTCTGAAGTCCATAGTCCAGGTGAATAACCAGTGTAATTTCCTTCGACAAACAAAGGGAGGGTTTTGAATCCCCACTCTGCTCTGTGCTAGGGGCTTGCTGTCATATAATAAGATGAATATGAATCTCACAGTCTTCTCTGTACTCACCTTAAAAAATGACTTAGCTTTTGGCTTTGTCTTTCCACTGATCCTTTCTCCCCATCTCCCTTTCCTTGTCCTGTTTCATTACCTCCTGCTCTCTCTCTCTCTCTCCCTTCTCCATGGACCCCTCTCCCCTCTTCTCCCATCTCTCTTGACTCCTCTGCTCTTTTTCTCTTTCACTCTTCCTCAAGCTAGCCAGTGAGGAAACAAAGTTAGTTTTTAGGTTTTCTTATTTATTAGGTAAACATTTGTTTCCTGTGTTTTTTATTTTTTCAAACAAATAAGTCAAAAATTATACACTTCCTTCTCTAAAACTGAAGGTGTACATGTGTCTCAATTAGACTTGTTCTGTTGTTTAATGACCCCTGCTAAAATAAGCCTTCTCCACCTCTGCTGGAGGCTGATGGGGAAGGAAGCAGAACCTTTCATCTGCAACAGGCACCATGTTTATTTTGCACACACTGTTGACTCCAGGAGAAAGAGGAGATTACATGGGATAGTCTTAAGGAAAATAATATGTTTTCAAAGTTTATATGTATTGTACTAGTAAAGAAAACAGAAAGAACAAGGGGGAAAAAAAAACACAGAAAATCCCTATCCATGTCCACACAATTCAATGTCTTAACTGGAATGCAAATGACAGGGGAGAATTTAAAAACAAATTTCTGGCCAAAGAAAACTGTTCGCTTCTGGAAATCTTAACCTGTCTGTTGCCAGCCAAGAAAACCACCGTCCTTTTCGTTCCCCTGACCTGGTAACAGACAGAACTGAGGGCCCGTGTTGCCCTGGTAACTGCAGATGACATTCCCCATGCACGCTGCAGAGAGCCATGCACAGCATGTGGTTTCTGACTCTGGCTGTGGAGTCTCAGAGCACACACAGAGCTGGATTTGACACCAACTTCAGCTTCTTTACGTGATGTAAGGTCATGTGTTATTAACCATGCTTCAGCAGAACCAACCCTTGACTCTGATGATGATTTCTATTGAGAGTGGATATATATATAAATTGTATCTTTTGCTAAATTCTAAGTCTAGTCTGCTAATGGCCTAAATTGTTTGTCATTACCTTTAGAAACAGTGCTCAAAATCTGTGACTTCTAAACAACGCCTCCAATTACAAACTTCATGCTTCAGATGTCCTGACATGCCCTTTCTAAAGGAATCCTTAGTAAAAATGTTTAATGGTTTAATTTTTATAAAAGGAAAAATTAGGAGTGGATAAAACAAGACTCTTTAGGGAGCACCAGGGGATGAAGCTGTGGAGGGGCCCCAGAAGTTCAGGTTTCCAGAAGTGCAGGTCACACTGAAGGGCTGGGATCATGCCATTCTCCTGATGCAGGCATTGAGAGTACAGTGAGTATGTGTGAGTGATCCTCACAATTAAAGATGAGACAAGAACCAGAAAGAACAAAAGCCCCAAACAGCCCTTGCATGACTACAGAGAAGACCTACTCTGTTTTTGCATTTTCCAGTCTCTTGAACTGTTCAAAAGTGTCCTTTCCAATAGCACTCTATGCTACAAATGTATATTTCCCACATCCTCCTCACACTCTCCTCAGAGCTGGATCACTGCTGTCTTTCACAGAAGATGCAAATATCTAATAAAATAATTTCTAGAAAATTGATAATTGAAAAGAAAATAGCTTCATTATATTCTTTTGGTGGTACGTGCATTTTAAGAAGGGTCTTAGAAGGCAATGCCTAACCCAAAGAAGACCCATCTTGGAGGGAAATGTAGACAACTGTGGGGTGTTTGGGGCAGGAAGAGCATACTCCTCTCCCTAGAGACCCTCCCATGGTGATTATCTATTCATCATGTTTTTTAAAAAGTGATATTTTTGCCATCAGATTAGATAAGATCAGTCGCTCAGTCGTGTCTGACTCTTTGTGATCCCATGAATCGCAGCACGCCAGGCCTCCCTGTCCATCACCAACTCCCGGAGTTCACTGAGACTCATGTCCATCGAGTCAGTGATGCCACCCAGCCATCTCATCCTCTGTCATCCCCTTCTCCTCCTGCCCCCAATCCCTCCCAGCATCAGAATCTTTTCCAATGAGTCAACTCTTCGCATGAGGTAGCCAAAGTACTGGAGTTTCAGCTTTAGCATCATTCCTTCCAAAGAAATCCCAGGGCTGATCTCCTTCAGAATGGACTGGTTGGATCTCCTTGCAGTCCAAGGGACTCTCAAGAGTCTTCTCCAACACCACAGTTCAAAAGCATCAACTCTTCGGTACTCAGCCTTCTTCACAGTCCAACTCTCACATCCATACATGACCACAGGAAAAACCATAGCCTTGACTAGACGAACCTTTGTTGGCAAAGTAATGTCTCTGCTTTTGAATATGCTATCTAGGTTGGTCATAACTTTCCTTCCAGGGAGTAAGCA
>NW_011494787.1:4360808-4375732 GCF_000754665.1 Bison bison bison
TTAATTTCATGGCTGCAGTCACCATCTGCAGTGATTTTGGAGCCCAGAAAAATAAAGTCTGACACTGTTTCCACCGTTTCCCCATCTATTTCCCATGAAGTGATGGGACCGGATGCCATGATCTTTATTTTCTGAATGTTGAGCTTTAAGCCAACTTTTGCACTCTCCACTTTCACTTTCATCAATAGGCTTTTTAGGTCCTCTTCACTTTCTGCCATAAGGGTGGTGTCATCTGCATATCTGAGGTTATTGATATTTCTCCCGGCAATCTTGATTCCAGCTTGTGTTTCTTCCAGTCCAGCGTTTCTCATGATGTACTCTGCATATAAGTTAAATAAGCAGGGTGACAATATACAGCCTTGACGTACTCCTTTTCCTATTTGGAACCAGTCTGTTGTTCCATGTCCAGTTCTAACTGTTGCCATAGATACATCAAAATTAATTTAAGTTCTATCTGAATTATGCAAAAGAACCTCAAGCCTTATTTTCCTCTCTCTTTCAGCCCACTTCTGACACCTAAAACTTATAGTTGAGTGTAAAATCTTAAGAGAATCTGAAGACAAATGTGTCTATAAAAGTCAAAGTACTTACTTGTATAGGTATAACTTTATGGGTTTTTTTATAAAGACATAAAATTGATCCCTTCCCCACCTTGATCATTCTTGATAGCTGAAACCACCAAGTTCCCATGCAGTGTACTTTGTCACTTTTATGGGCCCAGACAGAACTGCTTTGTCAAAGGGAAGGGCTTTTCTTGCATCTAGTTTGAGATTTTTTTAAGAAATAACTTTTGCTTTTCTTTCACTTTTCCCCCTTTTCCTTGTATTTCTCAGGACAAATGTTGCCTTTCACTTCACTGCCAGCCCCTCTCAACCTCAGGTAAGTGAAGGCTTCAAAGTTATCATGATTCTTACCCAAATAAACCATGGTAACAAGTTGAGTTAGCATGTGGTATTGCCCTTAATCTTTTACAATTTGAGCTATATTTGTATTTTTGGAATGTAGTTCTTATAACTGAGATTTTAGACACATCATTAACCTTATCACTGGAACTGGTATGAAATGGGAGGTATGACATGTTTACAGATACTCCTTTGCTTAACCTTCATTCATCAAATCGTGGGCCAACTAGGCACACCAGGTACAGTGTTAAGCTGTATTAGGTGCCAGGGATAGAAGGATGTAGAGAGGTGCAACTTCTGCCTGCATGGACCTTATAATTAGGAGGGGGATGGGGAGACAGAGAGTGGAAGGCCACCACTAAACAGATACAAAAGTAAACAACTGATCTGGAAAATATAACAAAAATGAGAGATTTTAATATCTACAGTGTTACGGATAAAATTCATTTCTCCCATCATTAAGAAAGAACAGGTATGCTGACAAAAATTATCAGAAGATTTAGATACTTGGGTTATGCTCTCCACTAGGCCATCATCGTAAACCAAATAAACAGATTAGAACTTTGACTGATTCAGGCTGCTTGTCTAGTGATACTGCTAGCTACTTTCCTTTTTCCTTTCATAGATTCTGAAAGAGTAAGGTTCATGCAATAGCCAAGTTTAAAGCAGATTTACTTAATGTCCGGATGTTTCTTGTAAATTTTCAGTAGGCTGCAATACAACTTTGGTCAAAAGTGGCCTTGGATATACTAGAACTGGGATTAACATATTGTATAGATGCTGTTGTAAATCTATTACAATCACTTGTGAGCTGGTGAACCAGTTCTCAGAGAGAAGCCCTGTTTTGTAGTTTGCCCATTTCTGCAGTGTAAATACCTCCACCCCGGCCGATTTCAGACTGCCATCATGACATCACTGAGCACAGAGTTGGAAATCCATGTGCACAGTCAGCTCCCCAGACCTGCCAAAGCTGACCCCCACACACCTTTAAGAGTCACACGTCCCATCAAAGTCTCCACGTGCATGTGTGCTGCCACCCAGTGACAGAAGAGGCTCCAGACCCACAGCCCACTGACCTCAAAGTATCGGTCACTTGATTCACGAAATGTTTGAAAGCAGTAATTGCAAGGTGCAGTGGGAGGTATCTAGATAGGAAGGGAAAAACTTGCACCCCAACTGCAGAAAGAGTACAGTTGAATAGTCCAGTCCAGAGTCCTGAATGTCGTGATGTACTTTGTAGACTGAAAACCAGTGATGATTATATATTGCAGCTTCTTTCCATTAAAAAAAATTATTAAACACTAAAGTCCAAACAATTTGTATATAAATTACAAACTAGAGTAAAATATACCTAGAAAAACTCATGAAACAAAACAGAAATCCTTTGACACCTATAAGGTCTTATTTTACTCATAACTGTTCCCATTTTGGCCTATATTTTATATCTTCTTCAACTGTAGGAAAAAATTTCTGTACCTTTAAATTCACCCAAACTATTGGGTGAATTTAGACTCAGACAACGTGTATCATCACTGCCTGCCTCTGTTCCTATAGATAGAAGCAGGTTACAGAAACTGGTTAGGTAATCAGGACGTAAGAAGGTGATTTTTAGCCTCAATTCCAGGCATTGCTTTAGATCCTTGTCATTTGCTTCTTTCTGGTAAAAGTACATTATCAAGGCAAAGGGTTTATTTACTTGGGATTTATGGTAATTTAGAGATAAAGAAAACTGGTGGGACTTCACTGGTGATTCTTCCAGTGGTTAAGAATCTGCCTGCCAATGCAGGGGACACGGGTTTGATCCCTGGTCCAGGAAGGTTCCACATGCCTCGGGGCAACTAACCTCCTGCGCCATAACTGCTGAAGCCCTCATGCCCCAGAGCCCGTGCTCCACAACAGAAGTCACCACAGTGAGAAGCCCACACACTGCAGCTAGAGAGTAGCCTCCACTCGCCACAACCAGAGAAAGCCCGCATGTAGCAACAAAGACCCAGCACAGCCAAGTAATTAAATAAATAAAATTTAAAGCAATTTACAAAAAAAGAAGATTGGTAATACTTTGGCATATAGATAAGACTTAAGCAGAGGTCTACAGCTTGCACAAAACTAACTCCTAGAATATATAGGAATATATATGACATTCATTTTCATTACTGCTAATAGTAGCCATAATAATGCTTTTGAGGTAACAAAGTATGGTTTCCCTAAGAACCAAGAGCACATGTTGGGAATTCCAGAGTATTCACCTTTCGAAGAGCCCTGTATTCTATGTATTTGAATCAAGCTCCAAAATAAAAGCGCAAAATGAAGTGGGTTCTTGAGAGCATTGCCATCTGCTACAAGGAATGAACAGACTTCCAGACAGTAGCATTAACGACACTCTTTAATCTTAAGATAATTTTTCCCCACTTGGAAGGTTTTGGATTGTTGAAAAGTTCTATTTTCATTGCTCTGGTTCTCAGGATAAGATTAGTAAAGAGGATGAGGGAATGCAAAATGAAGTTTTAATGGGTTTGCCACTCCTTCAAAGTGATATATTTACTAATGCCTGGATATGGGGGCTTTTTTGTTTGGTTTCCTCAAAGTCTTTTTTTCTTTTAATGGAGGCTACTTACTTTACAATATTGTAGTGGTTTTTGCCATACATTGACATGAATGAGCCATGGGTGTACATGTGTTCCCCATCCTGAACTCCCCTCCCACCTCCCTCCCCATCCCATCCCTCTGGGTCATCCCAGTGCACCAGCCCTGAGCACCCTGTCTCATGCATCGAACCTGGACTGGCGATCTATTTCACATATGATAATATACATGTTTCAATGCTATTCTCCCAAATCATCCCACCCTCGCCTTCTCCCACAGAGTCCAAAAGACTGCTCTATACATCTGTGTCTCTTTTGCTATCTCACATATAAGGTTATCATTACCATCTTTCTAAATTCCATATATATGAATTAGTATACTGTACTGGTGTTTTTCTTTCTAACTTACTTCACTCTGTATAATAGGCTCCAGTTTCATCCACCTCATTAGAATTGATTCAAATGTATTATTTTTAATGCCTGAGTAATACTCCATTGTGTATATGTACCACAGCTTTCTTATCCATTCATCTGCTGATGGACATCTAGGTTGCTTCCATGTCCTGGCTATTATAAACAGTGCTGCGGTGAACATTGGGGTACACGTGTCTCTTTCAATTCTGGTTTCCTTGGTGTGTATGCCCAGCAGTGGGATTGCTGGGTCGTATAGCAGTTCTATTTCCAGTTTTTAAAGGAATCTCCACACTGTTCTCCACAGTGGCTGTACTAGATTGCATTCCCACCAAAAATGTAAGAGGGTTCCCTTTTCTCCACATCCTCTCTGGCATTTATTACTTGTAGACTTTTGGATGGCTTCCATTCTGACCAGCGTGAGATGGTACCTCATCATGGTTTTGATTTGCATTTCTCTGATAATGAGTAATGTTGAGCATTTTTCATGTGTTTGTTAGCCATCTGTCTGTCTTCTCTGAAGAAATGTCGTTTAGTTCTTTGGCCCATTTTTTGATTGGGTCGTTTATTTTTCTGGAATTGAGCTGCAGGAGTTGCTTGTATATTTTTGAGATTAATTCTTTGTCAGTTGCTTCGTTTGCTATTATTTTCTCCCATTCTGAAGGCTGTCTTTTCACCTTGCTTATAGTTTCCTTCGTTGTGCAAAAGCTTTTAAGTTTAATTAGGTCCCATTTGTTTATTTTTGCTTTTATTTCCATTACTCTGGGAGGTGGGTCATAGAGGATCCTGCTGTTATTTATGTCAAAGAGTGTTTTGCCTATGTTCTCCTCTAGGAGTTTTATAGTTTCTGATCTTACATTTAGATCTTTAATGCATTTTGAGTTTATTTTTGTGTATGGTGTTAGAAAGTGTTCTAGTTTCATTCTTTTACAAGTGGTTGATCAGTTTTCCCAGCACCACTTGTTAAAGAGATTGTCTTTTCTCCATTGTATATTCTTGCCTCCTTTGTCAAAGATAAGATGTCCATAGGTGCATGGATTTATCTCTGGGCTTTCTGTTTTGTTCCATTGATCTATATTTCTGTCTTTGTGCCAGTCCATACTGTCTTGATGACTGTTGCTTTGTAATATAGCCTGAAGTCAGGCAGGTTGATTCCTCCAGTTCCATTCTTCTTTCTCAAGATTGCTTTGGCTATTCAAGGTTTTTTGTATTTCCATACAAATTGTGAAATTATTTGTTCTAGTTCTGTGAAAAATACCGTTGGTAGCTTGATAGGGGTTGCATTGAATCTATAGATTGCTTTGGGTAGTATACTCATTTTCATTATATTGATTCTTCCAATCCATGAACATGGTATATTCCTCTATCTATTTGCATCCTCTGATTTCTTTCATCAGTGTTTTATAGTTTTCTATATATAGGTCTTTTGTTTCTTTAGGTAGATATATCCCTAAGTATCTTATTCTTTTCATTGCAATGGTGAATGGAATTGTTTCCTTAATTTCTCTTTTTCTGTTTTCTCATTGTTAGTGTATAGGAATGCAAGGGATTTCTGTGTGTTAATTTTATATCCTGCAACTTTACTATATTCATTGATTAGCTCTAGTAATTTTCTGGGAGAGTCTTTAGGGTTTTCTATGTAGAGAATCATGTCATCTGCAAACAGTGAGAGTTTTACTTCTTTTCCAATTTGGATTCCTTTTATTTCTTTTTCTGCTCTGATTGCTGTTGCCAAAACTTCCAGTAGTGGTGAGAGTGGGCACCCTTGTCTTGTTCCTGACTTTAGGGGAAATGCTTTCAATTTTTCACCATTGAGGACAATGTTTGCTGTGGGTTTGTCATATATAGCTTTTATTATGTTGAGGTATGTTCCTTATATTCCTGCTTTCTGGAGGGTTTTTATTATAAATGGATGTTGAATTTTGTCGAAGGCTTTCTCTGCATCTATTGAGATAATCATATGGTTTTTATCTTTCAATTTGTTAATGTGGTGTATTACATTGATTGATTTGCAGATATTGAAGAATCCTTGCATCCCTGGGATAAAGTCCACTTGGTCATGATGTATGATCTTTTTAATATGTTATTGGATTCTGTTTGCTAGAATTTTATTAAAGATTATTGCATCTATTTTCATCAGTAATATTGGCCTGTAGTTTTCTTTTTTTTGTGGCATCTTTCTCTGGTTTTCCTCAAAGTCTTAATCATGTATTTCATGTCAAGCTTCTCAACCAGTTACTATATTTATAATTACTGGGAAGAAGTTCCCTTTCTTCATTATTAGCAACATGCTTAAAATTTAGAGTTAATAAAATTTTCTGGTGAATTGATAATCTAAGTAGGTAAATAGTATAACCTCTATTATAAATGCTTCCTTATTCTGATATTTGAGAAATACTTTTAAAGATATCTTAGCCTGCCCAAAATTGTGAACATATTTCAGGAGCCTAAATGTAAGGCTTAGTCTTTGAATCTAAATGTCATCTCACTGAGTTCCAGCCAAGAAATAGATTCTTTGGCCAAAAAAAAAAAAAAAAAAGTCTAGGGGAAAGGTGGATGTAGTGCTAATTCTTACCTATGGCAAGGTGGTTAAGATTCTTGAAGAACAAGCTTGTCTGCCTTTCAAGGAAGAGCTTCATATTTCAAAATGACCACATAGAGGTAAACTTTGTTTCCTGTTACATTTCACATATCTCTGATTCAAAGGGTGGGGGGACCTTCTTAAGTTGAAATTGGAACGAAGTGTAGCAAAGTTTAGTTGAGAAATAAATATCATAAAAAAATAATACAGCAATGTTGTATGAAATGGCTCCTTTGTCCTGCTCATGGCTGTATTCCTAGTATCTGAGCCCTGCACAGAGCATCTGCTCAATATGCAAGAGATGAATGGCTGGCTGAATTACTGGAGGCTTACTGAGATTTACATCTGAACTTTGTGCCTCATATTAGAGGAAACCACCTTATTCATGAGAAAATAGTTTGTGACTATAAACATTTCTAAGCATTAACAAATCCTTTTTTTTTTATTCTCAGTATTTCCTATACAAATTTCCTGAAGACGTAGACTCAGTTATCATTAAAGTCGTGTCTACATTGGCTTATCCATGCTCTGTTGTCTCAGTCCAGAATATCATGGTGAGTTTCATAACTTGTCAACCTTCCAATATGGAGTTTTATATTGTCTTAGGATAAATGAGAGAGAGCGTGAGCACCATTTCATCCTCTTACTTTGTACTGCTGACAAGACTGCTAAACAGTAAAAGCTGTATCTTGTGCACACAAGTGCACAGTATGTGCTTATAGACATTGATCTGGGGAGATAGAGAGAGGTTGACTCTTCACCAAGATAAACAAAGGAAGGGAGGGAGGGAAGGAGGATCGTGACAGAGAATAAGGAAGACCAAGTTGTGAACTGCACAAGAAAAACAGGAACCTACTGCTTGTTCTATGTTTTGAATTTTTTGTTGTGTCATTAGGCCCTTTCTGTCTCATAAAGTATTAGTAAAATATGGGAAAGGTGTGATATACTTTGAGACAGATCTTTTATGTTCTCTTTAATATTAATATTAAGTGACCTTGACTTCAGAGGACAAGGCACCAAATTTTAGGGAAATTATTTCCTGACTACTCTGGGATGAAACTCTTCATGGTTTCTGGCTCAGTAAGGACCCCCTCCTCTGTGATCCAGGTGGTATGGGTGGTATGTATATATGACATTAGTGATGTCTTCCTTTTTATCCCCCATGCACATGACAGTGCCCAGTATATGACCTTGACCACAATGTGGAATTTAATGGTGTCTACCAGTCCATGACTAAGAAAGCTGCCATCACACTACAGGTGAGACATCACTTCTGTGGGCATCATCAGTGACAATGCACAGTTTATAGTCAGGTTTCCTACTGGACCAGTTTGGTCACCCACTGAATTTCGAGAAATGTCAAGGATTACTGCTCACTGTGTACACTGAATCTCTTTCTTTTCTGATTGATTTCAAAATAAAGATTGCTATACCTGGTGGATAATGCTGCTCTACCAGGTGCCCTGTTCCCCTTGGGGAATCCTGGGAACCTGTGATGCAGCAGGAGAGGTGTCTGCTTACAGAGGTAAGGGTGAAAGATGCCAGTCTACTCAATGCGGGGGGCAGGTGCCAATTTAGCGTAAAGTTTATCTGATCAATTTAAAACAACTAAATATATTCTACTAAACCAATATTGCAAATCAGCTATGTTTGCATGCATGCTCAGTTGCTTACTCTTTGTGAACCTATGGACTGCAGCCCACCAGGCTCCTCTGTCCATGGAATTGTCCAGGCAAGAATACTAGAGTGGGTTGCCATTTCCTCCTCCAGGAGATCTTTCCAATCCAGGGATCAAACCTGAATCTCCTGCGTCTCCTGCATTGGCAGGCAGATTCTTTACCACTGAGACACCTGAAAATAGTATATTTCAATTTAAAAGACACATATTTTGATAATTGGTACTAATGACAGTAACCAAAAGAGGACTTCAACTCTGGACAGAATGGGTAAGTTCAAAGGAATATGAACCACATTTGTGTAGAAGTTTGCTCTTTTGGTATTATAATTAAATTTTTGTTTCAGTGATAATTTTATAGCAAAAATATATACACATCATGTCAGCATATTTTCAAAGAGATTCTGTTCCTGCCTTTAGAGTGGTATTTACTTGAGGTACCTGCAATCTGATGTGTTCTCTAGCTAAGGAGATACTGTTTATTGAATAGCAGGCCATGAATGAGAAGGGGTTAATTATAATTTAAGTATCAGAACTAAAAATTTCTATTAGGCTTTAATTTTTAATGCCTCAGATTTGATACCTCAAATATCTGTTCTTGTTTTAGTATTTTTTTTCCTTAGCACCTCAGCATTATATAGTCCCAAATTTAAAAGGACAAAAAATAAGCATAATTTCAAACTTTTACACCATCTGGACAGTAAATTAATGAAGAACAAAGTTTACCAGTATTTTCTTACTCTGAATGTATTTGGCAACAAATTAGTACATCTCTCTGGACTCCTGATTCAGTCTTGGGCCATTTTCTGGGTAGGTTAAACATCAGAAATTTGGGAATAATATAAAGTCAAGATTGTATAAATATACTAGATCTTAAATATTATCTTGTCAACCATGCTTCATTCATGGTTAACAAACTGGGACACAGAGAAGCTCACTCAGAGAAAGTCAAAGCCAGGACTATAACTCAGGTCTCCTAACTTGAGTATTTGCTTCCCTAACCTAAATTATTTATTTGTCTGCTGACTGAATGACTTTTCAGAAAGTCATTTATCAATTAATTTTATGATAAAAACACTATAAAAAGCTAAAACAGCTCTAAAAATAAAGTTTATTCAAGAATTTAATATGTAAGTATTAATTATTAAACATAGGCTGTTGACATATATTTTATACAATTCTAAGCAGTCAAGTGGCACAAGACAGACTGAAATCAGAAGAGTGTATCTACATAATTCCTTGGATATAACAATTATTTTATTATGGATAACCTGGAGTAAATCATGGGAATGTGTGAGTCCTTCCTAAGGTGTTAGGGAGAGGGATGAATTTTACTTTTTTTCTCTTTCCTTCTTTTTGCTCCCACCACCATGAATTTTCTCCCTTCTTCTCACTATCTTTATGTCTTACGCAGAAGAAGGATTTTCCAGGTGAGCAGTTCTTTGTGGTGTTTGTGATAAAGCCTGAAGATTATGCCTGTGGAGGATCTTTCTTCATCCAGGGTAAGCAACAGTGAGGAATAATTGGCTATGAAGAAAAACGTAATGGAATGGAATGGAAATGAACCAAAAAGTTCATTTTGGCCCCTTCTGATCCCTTTCAACCATCTCTAGTTCCAAGTAAGTCAGGGTTATCAGCAGTGGCTTGACAAGGCAGTCTGAGATGTACTTGAGAAAAAAATAAAGGGAAGAAAATAATAGATCTCAAGACATTATTGATACTTCAAAATGCCATTTACCACCTTGAGTCTTTTCAAAGTCTTGTACTTCCTCAGACTATATGAGGTAAGTTGGCTCTTTACTCAACAAATATTTACTACTATGAAGTAATGGGGCTTCCTTGGTGGCTCAGATGGTAAAGAATTCCCCTGCAACACAGGAGACCCACGTTCAATCCCTGAGTCAGGAAGATTCCTTGGAGAAGGGAATGACTACCCACTCCAATATTCTTGTCTGGAGAAATCCACAGATAGAGGAGCTTGGTGGGCTATAGCCCATGGAGTTGCAAAGAGTCAGACATGACTGAGTGACTAACACACACACACACACGTGCGTGCGTGCACACACACACGTGAAATAATGATTTTAATACAGCAAATTGAGGTCCATTTTCTAAGATCATTTTGGTAGCTAGCAGTAATGGAGCCACCTATATTTATCAGTAGTCATCATTTCCCCAGGAAAAGTCAGAATTCTCAATTCCCACTGCCAAAATTGTATCTTTCAAGATAGTAAGTAAGCAACGTAGGGCAACTTATCCCAATTGACAACTTACCCAATGTGTAAGCTCTTAGGCACAATACAGTGGTTGTGGGCAACTACCCACTAATTACCATGGCAACAGAAAAGGCTGTTGATGGAAAACATGGACCCCTCAACAGCTGATGGGCCATATGTGACCAACGTGGAGAGTGTTTACTGTTGAGTGTAACAGTGTTCTCTTGGTATTCAGGTGAATCTTCTCATGTATTCTTTTTTTAAGCACTGTTTTAATTTTTATTGGAATATATTTGCTTTACAATGTTGTGTTAGTTTCTGCTAAACAACAATGTGAATCAGCCGAATGTATACATATATCCCCTCCTGCTTGGGCCTCCTCATATATTCTTTAATTTCTTAGTTACATAGCTCTAGAGTTTTGCCAACATCCAATGTTTTTGTAAACTACAAATCCTTTAATGGCTATATAAGAAAAACAAATTCTCACTGGCTAGAAAAATGCAAACCAAAAGATGAAGGAGCTCTCTATTTTTGCAGCTGTTTTCCTCAGATTTCCATGATATATTGAGTCATACATGATATGAGCAGAAAGGTCAAGACTTCTTCATTTAAGAAATGAGGCTACATTCTCAATTAAGTCACTTAGTGCTACCAAAATGCACCCAAACCAAGGTCAAATGGAAAGTTTTAACCAAAGAGTATTAGATGGTTTGAAGGTTTGGTGGTTTGGTTTTCATATAGCTCTTGCTAAAAGAAAATTTAGCAAGAAGAATTCATCCTGGATAGTTTTTAAACAACTGTTCAGATGAGAGGCCAAGAACATAGTATCTGACCCATTGTGCTTTGTTCTTTTTTTTACCAGAAAAGGAAAACCAGACTTGGAATCTACAACGTGCAAAGAACCTTCAAGTCACCATTGTTCCTTCCAGTAAAGGTTGGTTTTGGTTGTTATTTTGAGTCACTAAGTTGTGTCCAGCTCTTTGCGACCCCATGGACAGAAGCACACCAGGCTTCCCTGTCCTTCACCATCTCCTAGAGTTTGCTCAGATTCATGTCCATTGAGTCAGTGATGCTATCTAACCACCTCATGCTCTGCTGCCCTCTTCTCCTTGTACCAGCATTCAGTGGAGAGATTCCTGTCAGGAAGGAGATCATGTCATTCAGTGCTAATGTCATCCTTCCAGAGAAACATCATAAGAAAACTAACGTTTATCTTAGAGATAGAAGAGAGAATCAAAGCATTTTGTTAAATTCCTAACAGAAAGAAAGGGAAGTCAGTTATGATTTTGTGTATAGGAAGTCCCTCCCAGCTTCCCTGAGGAAGTCATCACTGTGAAAGGCAGACGTTTATGGACAATGACTAGGTGACCTCCAATAGCTTCCCTGCTTTGAACGGGATTATCTTAGAATTTAAGAATGGGTATGATGCAGATGCGGAGAAGGCAATGGCACCCCACTCCAGTATTCTTGCCTGGAGACTCCCAGGGACAGCGGAGCCTGGTGGGCTGCTGTCTATGGGGTCGCACAGAGTCGGACACGACTGAAGTGGCTTAGCATGATGCAGATGGGCCTGTTAAGCTGTCCTGTCCCAAACATGGTCCTCTTTTCTCCTGAGGACATCCTGACCAGAGCGATTTCTCTTCCCTCAGGATCCGTTTATGTGAAAGCCATTCTTCTCAGTTTCCTCATCTTCTTCTCCTTCTACTTGGGATGCCTGTTTGTTGCATTCATTCATTTTATCAGGTATGTCAAGAGCTTAAAGAAATGTCAACCCCCTTCACCTGTCTCTGCTTAGCAGTTAGCACATTAGACTTTAGAGTCATACTGACTGGATTCAGTTCTACCTTAGCCACTGTGTGATCTTGGGCAAGTTACTTAATGTTTCTGTACTTCACTTTCCTCATCTGTAAAATGAGACAATAATTTGCCTCACAGATCAGTATAACTGCAGTGTTTATATCAATGTCCTACACAGAGTAAGTGTTGGTAGTGATAGCTATTTTCATAGTTAGTGAAACTTCAACAGAAAGGCAGCTTGGGTATTTTTTAGAACAGAAAGTGCTCAGTGTAGATCTTATGGAATGTAGGAAATCAGTTGTACCTAACATGGAGATTTAGAAACAGCTTTGAACATTCCATCAAAAAGTAGAATTAATGGCTAAAATAAATCTTGTGGTATAATAAGTGCCAAGAGTAATAAATATGCTGTGACACTATATTCCAGGTGCTTTTTTTACTGTTACAGCATCAATTTTACAGTCAAAATATTCCCTGACCGGAAAAAAGGAGATAATCATGCTGTAATTTGACCAAGGAAATTTCCCTTCCCAAGAGTTTGGAGCCCCCAGTGAAAAAGAGTTGCAGTCTTTCCTTGTATTTCTGAACAAGCCTGAACTTGAGAATTCCATAGTTTGTCCTGGTCTCTGTGAAACAACTGCAAAGGAATGGCAGGAGGTACAATAAACAAATGTTCTCTCTCCTCTTGAGCATCTAAAGTAAACAAAGCCAATGTAGAGTTTTCAGATTATTGGGAAAGATTAGCCTCATTTGTGGAAACACCTCACAGCTACCACAGCAATACAACTTCTCAGTGATACAGGCCTACCTCTGAAATGAATCCCTCTTTCACCTTTATGAAGCTGTGCAACTGAGAAACTGACTTCAAAAACCATTGACCATATCTGGGCCAATTTGAGCACCAAAATTATTAAGGAGAATAGTGAATTACAAACCATTGAGAAAAACAGAAATTCATGAATCCTTATCAACAAGGGAGAGAGGAAGGAAAAAAAGAGAGGGAGGGGAGGAGGGAGGGAAGGAAGGACCTAAATACTTGCATATATACATTCAATGAATTCAACAAAATTACTAAAACATTTCCACATTAGGGAAAGGAGCCATTAGCAAATATTGACATAGGAGGGAAGACCCTTGCCTAGGGCAGAACACCAAACACTGACTGGTAAATAAGGAGAGAGTCCCAGAATTGGAAAATCAGTATTTTGCATAGATCAGGTTAAGAATCATCAATGAATACTAAAGCTAGGAGGAAAATCTGATGAGGATCAAGATATTTGCATGGCCTTAAAGTGATTCCCCACAAAAAGCTTGGAAGTTGTAAGGGATAAGTACTAACCATACAGAGGAGAAATTGGATGATTGACAGGGTGATGAATATTAATATGACCAACAGGAAGATGGACACTTCCAGGTGTGGTACTCTGAAAAGGACACAACCTCACTTGTGTAGTATTCCAGCCAGAAATGCCCATTTTTACTGTAATCATGAGGAAAAAACTAGACAAACTCAAAATGTTGAACATTCTATTAAAATGTGTCACAAAAGACAAAAATTAGCTACGGAAATGTTCCAGATTGACTGAGACTGAAGATACATGATGACTAAAGACAATACCCGATCTCAGACCGGATCTTTTACTAGATGAAAAATATGCTGTAAAGGACATTATTGGATCAATTGACACAACTGTAATACAGACAAGATAAGAATATCATATCAGTGTTAAGTGTATTGAATTTGACAATTACACTGTGATTATATAAGAGATTATCTTTATTCTTTGGAAGTATTTAGGCATAAAAATTGATGACATATGCAATTTACTTTCAAATTGTTCCCCCAAAATTTATATATACATATAAATGAAAACTGGAGAAGGAAATGGCAACCCATTCCAGTATTCTGGCCTGGAAAATCCCATGGACAGAGGAGCCTGGCGGGCTACAGTCCATTGGGTCGCAAAGAGTTGGACACGGCTGAGTGACTAACACACATATATGAAAACACACACATGTACCCAGAGACAAAGAATGGTAAAGCAAAGGGAGTAATATGCTAACAATAAGTGAATCTAGGTAACAATATGTGGGGATTCTATAGTCCATTCTTATGGCTTCTCTAAAAATATTTTCAAATAAAAAATGTTAAAAATAAAAACACCAGTCTACAGGCAAATACACCTGGAAAGTATATATACATTAACTGGTTATCAGCTCAACTAATTGATTAGATCATAACCACTAACACAGAACAAATACTTGCTCTATGCCAGGCACTGCACTGGGCCTTCTAAGTAGATTATCTCATCTAAATCTCAACAACAGTAAGTACTAGTATTATTATTATTATTTGACAGTTAAGAAAACTGAGGTATTGAGAAGTTAAGTAATTTGACCAAGAATTCACAGCCACTAAATGAAGGAGATGGGATTTGAACCCAGGCAGTCTGGCTAGATCATCAAAAAAGCAAGAGAGTTACAGAAAAACATCTGTTTCTGCTTTATTGACTATGCCAAAGCCTTTGACTGTGTGGATCACAATAAACTGTGGAAAATTCTGAAAGAGATGGGACTACCAGACCACCTGACCTGCCTCTTGAGAAACCTGTATGCAGGTCAGGAAGCAACAGTTAGAACTGGACATGGAACAACAGACTGGTTCCAAATAGGAAAAGGACTATGTCAAGGCTGTATATTGTCACCTGCTTATTTAACTTATATGCAGAGTACATCATGAGAAATGCTGGGCTGGAA
>NW_011494787.1:4375858-4380448 GCF_000754665.1 Bison bison bison
TTTTCTGGTGGTCATGTATGGATGTGAGAGTTGGACTGTGAAGAAAGCTGAGCGCCGAAGAATTGATGCTTTTGAACTGTGGTGCTGGAGAAGACTCTTGAGAGTCCCTTGGACTGCAAGGAGATCCAACCAGTCCATCCTAAAGGAGATCAGTCCTGGGTGTTCATTGGAAGGACTGATGCTGAAGCTGAAACTCCAATACTTTGGCCACTTGATGTGAAGAGCTGACTCATTGGAAAAGACCCTGATGCTGGGAAAGATTGAGGGCAAGAGGAGAAGGGGACGACAGAGGATGAGATGGTTGGACGGCATCACCGACTCGATGGACATGGGTTTGGGCGGACTCCAGGAGTTGGTGATGGACAGGGAGGCCTGTCGAACTGGGATTCATGGGGTCACAAAGAGTTGGACATGACTGAGCGACTAAACTGAACTGAGTCTGGCTCCAGAGTCTTAGCTCTTAAAGCAAGCTGGTCAAGATGGGACGGAGTGGGCAGGGCATGTGAGGAAGGGTAGTCCTGATTAAGGAGACCAGATCCAAAGCCTGGCACTCCAGCATGGATTCAGTTGAAAAAGGGTCCAAAAAGCTGCCAACTTTGATTCAGATGAGTTCTAGTGTCATGGAAAAAGAAGTTCATCTTTTCTGCCTCTCTTAGGACAACTGTCTCTACCTCTGATGTTTTAGATTTTAGAAAATAGGATTTTACCTCTTTAGTTACCTAGCAGACATAATCAACACTACAACCGACAGAAAAATTAAGTTAATAACTGGATATCAATCTCTCTAAAGCTGTTATGCAGCCTGCTGAAGTGAACACAGTTTTTAAAAGTTGCGGCCTAAGGCTCTATTGAAACCTCTGGCTGCCCCAGATTACTGTGCTATACAGTCAGCTGCACAGACATAGAATCTTTCCAAATACAGGCAAACTGAAAATAGAGATCTGGAGACATAAGAACTACTTGGCATCTAACTAGGGAAATGGAATGAGAGAAAATGCTAACAGAACGCTTCCTTCATTGAACCGAGCAGAAATCACAAAGTTTTCTACAAAAGCAAGCGAAGCCAGTCCTGGAGCAGAATACCATTTGCTTGCTGAGCCTCCTGTTTCTTGTTACCAATACCTGTAGTGTTTGCAGCATATGCTATGAGATGCGGGTGAAAACATTGATTACAGACCTGGCTCCTGTCCTCAGGGAGCTCAGAACCCAAAGTGTTTTTATGCTTTTTTCTGTTTTTTCTTTTTTTTTTTTAATGTTTTTTTGGCTCAACTCCATCCCCCTCCCACCTCCAAGCTACAGTTCATTTGACAAGTATTTATGGAGCCTCTGCAATGATACTCTGAGTCAAGCACTGACTGCATCCATGTCTCTCATTCCGTCCTCTCAGTCACCGTGACATACATTGAATTTAAACTGCATAATACTGATTACTTGTCCTTCTGTTGATTCCTGTATTATCTGTTACCACAATAACACTGCATAGAAATCAACCATAAAAACTCCAATGGCATACAGCAATACATATTTATATTTGCTCATAAATCTATGGGTGAACTGGATGATTCTGCTAATTTGGACTCTGGACTAGGCTTAGGGGCTTCCCAGGTGGCGCTAGTGGTAAAGAACCTGCCTGCAGTGCAGGAACAAAGAGATATGGAATCAATCCCTGGGTCGGAAAGATCCCCTGGAGGCGAGGGCATGGCAACCCACTCCAGTATTCTTGCCTGGAGAATCCCATGGACAGAGAAGCCTGGCGGTCTACAGTCCATAATAGGCTGGAACAGAGTCGGACATGACTGAGTGACTTAGCATGCACACATGCACTAGATTTCAGAGATCTCAGCTGGGGTGGTCATAATGTGAAATTACTGGGCAGGTTAGAGAAGCACTGGCTCTTCCAGACTGGCCTCAGGTGTACTTTGCCCTTCATCCTCCAGCAGTCAAGCCCTGGTTTATTGTATCTTCAAGAGAAATTGCACAAAATGCAGGGCTTCCTTAAGGTGTAGGCTTTAAAGGGGCTCAATATCACTTCCCCCTTGGTGTCCTTGGTCAAATCAAGTGATAAGCCCAGTCCAGATGCAAGAGGTGAAGATACAGACTCCATTTTTGATTGAATGGGCTGAATACAAAATGAAGTATAGCCATTTTTCAACCAATCTAGAATAGTTCTCATTTACTCTTTTTCTTTTATTTATTATATACTGCCTGCCTCACACTAGCTTTGTAAATCACTGAACTTCTCTAATAAAGAATTTTATCAGCTCCAAAACCTAGGGCAAATGTGGGTAAAGCCAATTAATACAAACCCAATCATCTTTTATCAGTTTGTATAATTGCTTGCTAGTTAATATCACTAAACTTGCTCTTTTTTAGAGGGACTTCACTAGAGCCTCATTTGCCACCTAGACTCATCAGACCCAATTGTAACTGCTCTCCTTAATGATATGACTCAACAAATATTTACTTATCCTTTTCTGGGTGCCAGGCCCTGTCCCAAAGGTTAGGGATTCAGTGATGAAGAAGACAGTCTAGATCCCTGCTCTAATAGAACTTACGTTGTACAAAGGGAAGACAGATAAGGAGGCAAGCAATTAATAATTAAAAAAAAAACTTCAGCTAGAGAACAAACACATTAGTGAGTTTATTAAGATATAATTCATAGACTATAAAATCTACTCCTTTTTAAAAATTCAGTGGTTTTAGTATATTCATAGTTACACAACCATCACCACTATCTAACTTTCATTATCTCTAAAAAGAAACCCTGAGTTTACCAAAATTATAGGATACAAGATCAATATACAGAAATCAATTGTATTTCTATACACTAGCAAATATACAATTCAAACATGAAATCAGGAAAATGATCTATTTACAATAGCATCAAAGAAAATAAAACAGTTAGAAAAGAATTTAACAAATTAAATATAAGACTTGTACATTGAAACCTACAAACATCCTTGAAAGAAATTAAAGAAAATCTAAATATATAAAAAGACATCCTGTACTCATGAATTAGAAGACTTAATATTGTTAAAACGGTATAGTAGACAGAATAGTGGCCCCCAAAAGATGTCCCTGTTCTAATATTTAGAACCTGTTACTATGTTCTTTACATGTCAAAAGAGATTTTACAGATATGATAAAATTATGGTGATTATCCTAGATTATCTGTGTAATGTATAATGTAATTATACATTCTAATGTAATCACAAGGGTCCTTATAAGAGAAAGGCAAGAGAGTCAAAGTAGAAGATATGATGAGGAAAGGCCAGGTTAGAGTAACATATATGAAGATAGGGAAGGAGCCATGCCTCAAGGAATGCAGGCTACCTCTAGACGTTGGAAAAGGCAAAGAAATGGATTCTTCCTTGGGGTTTTCAGAAGGAATACAGCCCTGCTGATATCTTAATGTTAGCCACATAAGATTCATTTTAGAATTGACATCCAGAACTGAAAATAATAAATGTGTATTGTTGTAAACCATAATATTGTGATAATTTGTTATAGCAGTGATATAAACTAAAAGATGTGGCAATATTCCTCTAACTGATCTACAAATTCAGCACAATTCCTATGAAAGTTCCAGCTGACTTTCTTCCAAAAATTGATAAACTGATCCTAAAATTCATATGGAAATGCAAGGGATCCCAAATAGGAAAAACAATCATGACAAAAAGAACAAAGACTCTGAACTCCCAATGCAGGGGGCCTGGGTTTGATTCTTGTCAGGGAACTAGATCCCACATGCCTCAACTAAGAGTCCGCACACCACAACTAAAACATCCCAGGTGTCGCAACTAAGAACCAGTGCAGTCAAATAAATAAATATTAAAAATAAAAAACCTCTGGCACTGACATAAGACATATAGATCAATGAAACTAAATTGAAAGTTCAGAAATAAACCCTTACACTTACGGTCAATTGATTTTTGACAAGGATATACCAAGACAATTCAATGAAACAAGAATATTCTTTTCAACAAATAATACTGAGACACTTAGGCTTCCACATGAAAAAGAATGAACTTGTACCTCTACCTCAGTTCGGTTCAGTTCAGTCGCTCAGTTTACGACCCCTTGGACTACAGCACACCAGGCCTCCCTGTCCATCGCCAACTCCCAGAGCTTGCTTAAACTCATGTCCATCGAGTCAGTGATGCCAATCCAACCATCTCATCCTCTCGTCCCCTTCTCCTCCTGCCTTCAATCTTACCCAGCATCAGGGTCTTTTCAAATGAGTCAGTTCTTCGCATCAGGTGGCCAAAGTATTGGAGTTTCAGCTTCAGCACTACCCGAGAACATATAAAAAAGTAAACTCTAAATAGAACAAAGATCTAAATAAAAGAGTCAAATTTATAAAATTCTTAGAAGAAAATACAGGAGTGAATCTTTGTGACCTTGGATTAGGTAATAATGTCTTAGATATGACACCCAAAGCAAAAGTAACAAAAGAAAAAATAGGTAAGTTGGATTTCATCAAAATTAAAACTTTTTATTTTAAAGAACATTATCAAGAAAGTGAAAATACAACACAAAAAATTGTAAAAAAAATGTTTGCAAATCATATATCCATAATAGTCTAGTAAC